>NW_024467199.1:193976-248056 GCF_000292625.1 Dacryopinax primogenitus
TATCTACAGTATAGGTACCTGTGGATGATCCTAAGAGACCAAGTCTGAAGAGACAGTCCCAGGCAGAGTAGGCCTTATATTTATACCTCTGTGGTGGAACCTGCTAGAACATCTTGCTTACTCAGCCTAGTCAGGTGATCAGGTCATATGACCAAGGATGAGGTCATATGAGGTCATGCACAGCCATGCACAGCAGGTCACCTGACCATCCAATCCTTCCAGCAGGTTCCAGCACATGCCAAGGTATACCAGCTACTTCCATGTCATAAAGGCTTAGTCATGTCTCTTGACCAACCAATGAGCTGGTGCCCTGACAGGATCCCTGTCAGGTGTCCAAGTAGTCCACTGAAGAGCTTGCCAGAGGATGGGAATGTGCCCTGGTGGGAGCCTGAGTGAATCGGAGAGGAAAGCTGTGACTGTGTTTGGTATCACAGCTGGGGGAGTGTTGAGGTGTTTGATGCCAGGGATTTCTTGCCAGGCGATGCACGTTTGGAGGTGCTGGCAGAGGGTGATGAAGAGGAGGGCTTGCTGGATGGTGAGTCATGACAAGGACTTGTGTGCTGCCAAAAGCTGGCAAATGAGGTCGAGGAGTAACATGGTGGGTGGGGGAGTTGGTATGAGGAGAGGAGGGGAGGGGAGTCAAGGGAGGGAGGAGTCAGCAAGGGGAGTTGAGAGAGGGAGGAGTCAGCAAGGGGCAGTGGATTGGCAGTGAGCTTAGCTGGTTGGATGATGATGAGCGTGACTGGTGCTGTTCATCAGGTATAGTAGATAACCAGTGACAATGTACATAATGTAGGAGTACAATGGAATAATATTATGTCAGCTGAGTAAGATATGTACAGTAAGCAAAAAACACTGCCACGTACCCCGTCCAGAGTCCAGAGTCCAGAGTCCAGAGTACTGCCGAGTAATGCTCGGCACAGCCACTTATTAAAAGACCCATCTCGTAAGCTAGCTTTAGTAACTCGTTTAAAAACTGACCATTGCTGTGATGTGAAAATGGTGAAGAATGCATTCCGTTTGAATTCTCTAGATGAATGACGTGGGCACAGCGGTCGGCCAGGGCCTGATGATGTACAGTTTCCTCTTCAAGGGATATTTTTACTGCAAAGCAGTCTTTTATTGACCGAGATGGAATAAAGCACTTCAGTAAAGGATTGGTTGGCCATATATCGATATGTCAGGGATATTGAAGACAATCAGTGCCAGAACAAAAATCCTTGATCATGAGTCTTAGGCCTACCCTCTCAGTTACCCAGCCTGCGCATGTTGAAAACATTCTGCATTTCTCGTCTATCTCATCAGTCCAGTATTGGCCTAACAAGTGGTGGATTGAATTGACCGGCCCGGGAGAGCCAAAAATAGTACCATTCATTTCTTCCCACATGTCAGGCACGACCGGGACGTTGGGAACTGAACCACACCTCTTCAACAATACGTCGTGCCTCCGAGCCCAATTTTCCACAATAACAGATTGTGATTGTCAATGGTCTAACGATGCACTATATCCCAGGTTCCTGTGAACGTGCATCAGAGTTCTTTTCGAGCCACGTTTCACCTTTGTATCATGCCAACGCTTTCCCAGCTCACGTAAGACGTCGTCAAGCAGCGACCGTCAGTCTCAATAACAATATCCTACACCGTTCTGGCCTCTCTCTCATCCCCTACCTCATCCAATCCACGAATCCTGCTCAAAGCAGCAGCAGTCCAGTTCACTCTTTTCCACAAAGTACGCGATGTTCGCACTTACACTCCTTTACACCACACTCCTTTCACTCTTCTCCCTCCCCGCCCTTGGGCATACCTTCACACTCAACAATCAGTGCGTCTACAACGTCCCTCTTTACGTGTACGTCCCGTCTCAGCCGTATTTATCGTCAGAAACTAACAAGAAGCAGCGATTCCTGGCCCGGGAGCGTCGCGTACACCGGGTCGAAGAATCTCAAACTCCAACCGGGGCAGAGTGCACAGGTTGATATACCCCAGGGATGGAACTCGAGGATATGCCATAATTATGATTGTGGGAACTGTTGGGGGCAGGAGAGCATGGTCGAGTTTAACGTACGTCCGCATCTCCGTATGCGCGTTGTGCTGACTGACGTCGGTGTTGGTGTTGGTGGTTGACAGATGGACGTAAACGGTCTAGCATACTACGACATCTCCAACATCGAAGGGTATACCGTCCCGCAAGAGATAGTTCCCAGCTCCGGCGAATGCGAAACCGTGACCTGCACGTCCGCTACTTGCCCGTGCGACCAGGCTTACCCGATAGGAAGTCCGTCTCCTCCTTTCTTTCACTTGAGGTCTAGAGCTGATGAGACGTAGACGAAAAGGGATGCGGTGCGGTGATCGATTTACCTGTCAAGGCGTGTAGCACCCAGGATTTCACGATTGTTTACTGTCCTTGAGAGATTTGCAGAGGTTGATATTGCGCATACCCTGCTTCTCGTTATCTCATTGAGAGGCATTGGATGCCTTGGATGCCGTGCGTCCCCTTTCCGGGTGCGGTGCGCCCATGGCACTCTGTCGTGCAGAGAACATTTGACTTACTTGTTGGTCGTTCGAATAACACATCTCCGTTGTCTTCCCTTTCCAATTTGTGAGCAACTGAACAAGCTTCGAGCTGCGATTCAGGGCAAGTTGTTCAGGATGAACGATCCTCCCCGCGTCGCCTCTTCCTTCACCCGGCTTGACACAATTTCCATTTCCCCCTTACGCCTTCCATTCTTCCGGCGCCCACAATTCCCCTCGGAGCCGCACATTTTCCTGCTAATATCCTGCACCTATCGCATATACCCGAATGGAAGGGGATTTGTGCGGGGAGGCGGGGTGTACGCCGCCGCTGGACCATATCGACCTAGGAGGTTGATACTCGACAACTTAAATTGCGGGCTTTCTAGGCTGGCTGCTGGAGAAGTGCGATAGCGCCATCGTCATCGTCCCAGCACGAACTGGTTAACTGGAGACATCGCTGCTCTTATCTGTGCAGGCGTACAACGACCCGCTCGGTCGTTCTTGGGCGTCTCCGGTCCTGCTATTGGACGCCGCACCAGCTCGCTCACCAGCCCCCATCATGGCATCTCCCCAATTACCCCCAGAGGAGAGCGAGAAAGTAGCCATGGAGGCAGACGACCTCCCTCTGCCAGCCCACGAGATTGTCGACGCACACCAGGAGATCCCCGTGCGCCTTCTTCCAATGCCTGACCCCACTGACACTGACTGGCTCCAGGTACCGAAGCTCATGACTGTCCGGTCTCTGAGCATAATCATCTGCGCCGTTCTCGCTATGATGATGAGTGTGTGCCCCTCCCCTTCTACGTTCCTTTTCAAAGAGCCCACTAACTTCCACCAGAGTTCCTCCATCCAAGCCCTAGTAATTGCTATCCCCTCTATCCAACAATCCCTCTCCATCAACTCCGCCTCCCCCCAGTGGCTAGTAACAGCCTATGCTCTCACCTCCGGTTGCTTTCTGCTCCTCTTCGGCCGGCTCGCCGACATCTTCGGTCGCAAACGTATCTTCCTCGCAGGCACAATCTGGTGGATCGCATTCACCATTGCCTGCGGGTTCGCCAAGTCCGGAGTGGGGATAATCATCCTCCGCGCTCTCTCCGGCATGGGGGGCGCAGCGGTCGTTCCCAGCGCAGTTGGGATCCTAGCACACACCTTTCCCCTGAGCCAGGCCAGAACAGTAGCATTCGCGACGTTCCAAGCCGGCGCCCCGACGGGGGGAGCACTGGGGAGCATAATCGGCGGGTTGACGACGCAATACGCGCCTATAGGCTGGCGGGCGATATTCTTCGTCTCTGCCGGCATTGGGGGAGTCGTGTTTGTCCTAGTCTGGCTGGCATTCCCCAACCATAGGGGACACTATGAAGACAAGAGGGTGGATTGGCTTGGAGCGGCACTGATCACATCGAGCTTGATACTGCTCATGTTCTGCCTCGGGCAGGGGGAGATCGCTCCCCAAGGGTGGAGAACCCCTTGTACGTCGTCCTCCCTCGTCGCATCTTAATGCTCACACAAGGGTAGATATAATCGCCCTCCTCATCCTTGCTGCACTACTATTCGCCGCCTTCGTAGGCTGGGAACATTACGTTGAGACGCGGCTCACCCTACCCCCGCTCATAAGACTCAACATCTTCAAGCGCGGTCAGGGCAAGCTCGCCGCCATCCTCCTCGTCGCATTCCTCATCATGGGTGCCTTCTCGTCCTGGCAATACTGGGCCACCCTCTAGTACGTCCTTGACTTCCCTTGTTAGAGGTATAGGGCTAATGACCGCAGCTATCAAGACTACAAGCAGTTCGCTCCTATTGACACTACGATCCGTTTCATACCGATGCAGATAGTGGGGATATCGATAAACGTCCTCTTCGCCCTCGTAGCGGCCCACGTCTCCGGCTATGTCCTCATCGGTACTTCCCCTCGCTCGACTCAGTTTGATTAACCCGCTCATCCAACCTTGTGTAGTTGTAGGCTGCTGCGGCACGGCGATCGCCTGTCTCCTGTTTGCTATCATCGACCCCAACGATAGCTATTGGGCCTACGGATTCCCAGCGGCGGTGCTGGACGTCTTTGGTGCGGACACGACGATGGGCGGGGGAGCGCTGTTTGTTGCCAAAGTCGCCTTGCTGGAAGAACAGAGTCTTGCGGGGGGAGTGTTCAATACCATTATTACTGTGCGTGTCTCGCTTTCTCCCACTCTGCTCTGCTCTTCGCTTTACTTTTATTCGATTCTCGTCTGTGGGTCGCACGCTGACAATCTGTAGCTGGGCGTGTCTTTTACTACCACCGTGACAACGATAGTGTACGACACCGCGGTGCGGGAAGAGATGAGCAGTATGGGCCTGACACTCAACGCGGACGGGTCGAATGCTTCTCCAGACGCCGCGTTGTTCGGCTACCAGAGAGCCCAATGGGCATGTTTCGGGTTCGCAGCAGGAGGTCAGTCTCTTCCCGCCTCCAAGAGTATGCAAGTCTGATAGGTTCTGACAGCCGCGATGGTCGCCCTCGTTCTCCTGAGAGGCATTGGAGTGATAGGTGTCAAAGCGGTGCAGAACGCTGAGGTGCTCGCCCCTGATACGGCGGGCGAGACGATAGCTGCGAAGCATGAGGAGCACATTGCAGAGCCCGTGGCATCCTTGTGCACGGCGGAGGAAACGAAATCCAGACCTGAGTCGCAGAAGAGTGATCGGACTCGTGTGTAGCTCCTCAGAGGGTAGTAGTTAGTATCCCTTATAATAATTTATTAGATAGTTAAACAGATCTACCGAGTGAGAGGTGCAACGATGATCCAACAGCATCCATTCTACTTCAGTCCTTCAGATCCCCCCAACTCTTCTTGATCATATCCGCACATTTCTCGCCTACCATCACACACGGCGCCTGAAGATGCACGCTCAAAATCTTCGGAAAGATGCTCGCGTCTGCAACTCTCAAGCCCAGCACTCCATGCACGCGCAGCTCGTCGTCCACCACTCCGGGTCCGTCCCCATCCCCTGCTTCAGGGGCCATCCGGCATGTAGAGGAATAATGATACGTCGTCCTCCCCTGCCTTCTCACGAATGCCTTCACTTCTTCCTCGTTCGCGTCCATGGGGAGCACACACTGGTCTTTCAGCGCATATCCCTGGCTCTTCATCTCCCCCGCAAGGGCGAGACTGAGCTTCAAGCCAACGCGGATAACAGCCCAGTCCCTCTCGTCACTCAACACTCCCAGATCGCACGCCGGCCTCTGGCGCGGGTCTGTGCTCGCGAGCCGTACCCGGCCGAAGGAAAAAGGCGTTGCCAGCACGGTGAGGAAAGAGAACCCCCCTTGGCCGGGAGGGGGAGGGACGGAGAGACCAGCAGGGATAGGCATTATCTCCACATCAGGGACGTTCTCTGGGTTGAGCGCGCTTTCCCCTATCAGCTTGGACGCGGTGCACCTCCCGTCTACGGGAGAAATAGTGCTGGATTTGGTAAATATCGAGATTTGGACAATGGGAGCGAGGAAGATGCCGGCGCCGAAAAGGATGTAGTGGAGGATATGGCGGATGGCGTAGAAGGCGTGCTCGAGGGCGTGGAAGGAGTGAGTCAGGGGAGTGAGGTACTGTACCGAGGCGCCGAAATGGTCTTGCTGTATATCATGTTACAGTCCGTAGATGAGGAAGAGGAGGAAAGCGTACCAGGTGCTCCCCCACGCCAGGCAGGTCCTTGACGACCTTTACCCCCTTCTCTTTGAGGAATTCGGCAGGGCCGACGCCGCTCAACTGCAGCAGTTGCGGGCTACCGATTGCCCCTCCGCACAATATGACCTCCCTCCTCGCTCTGACGACAAACCTTCCCTTCTCCTTGGCCCGCTCTTCGTCCTCATCTTCAATCACCAGCCCAACAGCCCGTGGTCCTTGATCCGTGTCCTGGAAGACGATCTTCCGTGCAAGTGTCTCGGTACACACTGCGAACCTGTCCTTCCTCTCCAGCACCAGTTCCGCAGGGACAAACGCGGAATAGGCCGAGCATCTCCGTCCCTTGTCATCCATACTAACATCAACGTCTCCCACACCGTATGGCGCTCGTTGGGGAGCGTTAAGGTCCTTGATAAACGGCAAGCCGACGGATTGCGCTGCAGAAACACAGGGGTTGTATGAAGGCAGGAGATAGTGTCCGTATGCCCGGGTCTGCCACAGGCCCGTTAGGCCGTGTCCAGGGCGGAGGGACATGGGACCTAGCGCACGCTCAGATTTGAGGAAGTAGGGATAGACGTCGTTGAAGGACCATCTTGGAGCAGTCAGTGCTGCTTCGAAGAATAGGAGGAAGGGAAGTGACGCACCCTTTTCTCCCTGCACGGGCCATCGCTTCCCACTCCCCTGCGCCCCTCGTATACAGCATACTGTTGATCCTGCTCGTCCCACCGAGCACTTTCCCACTAACCATCGCCATATCCGCTTTGCCCCCTTTCTTCCCACCCTTCCCTTCGCTTCCCTGGTCGAGCATAGAGCTCTGGGGGAGCCAGCGGTAGTTCGGCGAGTTGGCACGTGCAAAGTTCGTACTGATCAGAGGGACACGGGAGAGGAAGTTGTCCCCCACTGGACCACGTTCGAGGAGGAGGACACGGATTCCAGGGGTTTCAGAGAGGCGGGAAGCGAGGGCGCAGCCTGAGGTTCCACCTGTGCACAGAGGGGGGTCATACACTCGTACTTGGGTAGAGGGAACTGCGTACCTCCTCCGACGATGTAGTCCCACACTCCCTCTGCGTCCTCCTCACCTGGTAAGTCCTGGACGCTGACATCCTCCTCCCTGATCTTGAGAGGCAAGCCGACATCCTCGGGTCGCTGTTCGGGGTAAGGTGCGTCAGAAAGAAAGCGTACGAATGGCAAGTAGAGCCATATCCAGTTAAGCCAGCGCCAGAGCATTGCAAGAAAGAGGGCGTAGGAGGTCGATGCTGCGCGTTGTTCTGCCATTGACAGTAAGTGTACAGTGTCGAGATACAAGTCTAATCTGCCTTGTAATTCTGCTTTGAACTGTGTGTACAACTCGCCATCTGCGGATCAGGCCATACCCGCTTACACCGGCGCTTATTACTAATCATGTTATATATAGAGAAGACATAGTAGTTACATGTATATCTACGTTCAACTTGCTGTGAAGCTTTTCATATTTCGCCTTTCCCTGTGTAGCTCATCCAAACACATCAGTAGAATACCGCTCAATAGATATCTTCTGGAACCTCTCCTCGCTCTTCTCCTCACCCCAGTTCGTGCGCTCCTGGATCATCTGGATACACTTGCCTCTCACTCCCTGTGACATACCCGACATGCCACATGAGAAGAACTTGGCTCCAGCGTCATAGAGTGGGAAGATATCAGTCCGGTCGTTCCATACGCGGCTGTACCGCGTCAGCGCTGAGCAAGCAACAGAAAGAGATAAGATACTCACTCTTGGACATGTTTACATCCCTCGCTCAGCTCGGGATGGCGAGAGAAAGCAGGCCTGACATCCACAGCTCCACACTCGATCCATCCCGCCAGCTCCCTATCCGCATACAAGAAATCTTCTTCCGGTCCCCGGCAGCCCACGAACAGTAAGGCCTTGCCTACCGTTCTCCCAGCAGCAATCTGTTCCGCCCGGTCCTGGATGAACCCCCGCATAGGGGCAAAACCCGAGCCAGCGCAGAACATTACCACTGGCTTGGAGCTGTCCGCAGGAAGGTGGAAGTTGACCGCGCTCGGCCGAACGGCGAGGGCGACGGTATCACCAGGTTTGAGAGCAGCGAGGTAGTTGCTCGCTACGCCTACAAATTCTCCCTCCCCGGCGCGGGACAGCTCACGCAGGACGGAGAAAGTGAGCGTGCAGTGGTCCGGCTTCCAGAGCGGAGATGAGGAGATACTGTACTGCCTGATACGCATGCCCGGGAGGAGCTTTATAAAGTGCCCAAGGGGGACGTTGATACAGGGGAACTTCTCGAGGAGGTCGAGCACCGATAAATGCTTGTCGAATATCTCCACCTTTGCGTTCGCCACAACCTTGTCGAGCGCCGCCCTCTCCTCCCCCTCACGAGGAGCAAACCGCAGCACGTCGTCCAAGTTGCGCTGAGTCATAGGCTGGCTCAGCTCGACATACTCCGAAAACAGCTCTTGCAGGCTGATCGGCTCGTCTGTCGGAAGCGTCGTCGGGCCCTTACTCTTGATCGCGACCTTTGTTTCTGCGAGGAGTTGGAAATGCTTCAACACCCGGCGGACCGTCTCAGGCGGGTTGAGGGGAAGGATAGCGAGGTAGTCCCCAGGGCGGTACGAGATCTCTGGGGGTAAGCGGAATTCCAAGTGCCTCTTCTCCGGGACACCAGGGGCAGTAAGCACCCGGTTCTCGACACATATCCCCTGGCTGAGATAGGGCTGTCTGAGCCGGATCGTCCTCGCCATCCCAGCAACAGTCACAACAAGATCCTCCTCCTCCTCGGTACGGGGCGAGCCAGGCGGGGAAAGCGTGTCAAACGCTTTGCCCAGCACAGGCCAGACAGCTTTTTCCCAAGCGTCAAACTCGCCAAACAGGTCCGCACCGCCTGCGTCCCCCACTCCCCGGGGAGCCAGTCGTTCCCCGCCAAGCTCCTCAAGCCGGGCATCGACCAGCGTCGGGATCCTCTGGAACGTCCGCGCCCAATCATGATTTCCCGCTCCGAAGACGGCGTATTTGACCCCTTTGAGCGGGGCGTTGGCAGGGGAGAGGTCCACCAGCGCTTGCACGAAATGAGCAGCGTTGTCCGCCGGCTGACCTTCGTAGCTCGCACAGAGGACCAGGACGGGCCCGTCCCGCGGGAGCTTGGAGGGGTCTTCGACGCTATCCAGCGTGGCCAGGGTGGCTAAGAAGCCGTGCGCAGAAGCGTCGGAGGCGACTTGCTGGGAGAACCCTTCGCACGAGCCGGTGTTGCTCCCAAAGTAGATGTGGAGCGGTGTGCCCTTCCCCTTCAGGTCAACAGTCGGGATTTGGACGTGCTGTACTGTCGCAGCCTCAGGTTCTGCAGCGGACACTCCGGGGCCAACGACTCTAGCCCCTTGCCGGGGAATAGCGTGGATCTTAAAGTCCTTCGGCTTGGTAGTCAAGGTCTGCTTGATCTGCAAATGATACCCAGGGTCATCGAACCGGATATCAAACCTCTGGAAAAGGGTTGCAAGCATCATGATCGCTTCTTGCCAAGCGAGCGGACGCCCGATACATGCTCGTGCACCGTTTCCAAACGGTTTCCAGCTGTTGGGAGGCAGCTGCTCGAACTTCCCTCCTAGCATCCGTTCGGGCTTGAACTCGTCCGCGTCTTCCCCCCATACTTCGGGATCACGCTGCAAGCCGTTGAGGTCGATAAGTAGGTTCCAACCATGGCGGACTTCGTACTTGCCCCCGAGGACCTCGGTGGGTTGAACGGGAGAGACAGTGATCGCCCCCGCTGGCGGGTTGAGGCGGATCGATTCCCTGAGGACAGCGTTCGCGTACTCGAGCTTGGGGAGATGATGGACATTGATTGCTTCTTTGCCTAGGACGGTGTCCACCTCTTTCTGCAGCGCGGCATATGCGCGGGGATTCGAGAGGAGGTGGTAGAGCGTGAAACTCAAAAGGCCGGAAGTGGTCTCGTGCCCTGCTATGAGGAAGGTGATGAGCTGATTACGGATGTTGGCGTCTGTGAGCGAGCGGCCAGTCTTGCTATCCTGTCCGGAGAGCATGAGGGATAGCAAGTCCTTTTGGCCTTCGGGGAGAGGGTGCTGTTTCCTGTGCGCCACGACTGTGGTCGTCAGTTTAGCCTGTACTCAAGGATGGAAGAGGGGAGAGAGACCTACTCTGGTCACAGACGTCGACCATCAGCTTGATATCGGCTTCGTACTGCCTATTAGTCTCCTTCATCCAGCTCTGGACGACCTTCGGCCTCTGGACCCTCATGCCGCTCTCGACAAGAAACCTCCCCATAGCGCCAATAAAAGGTGGCATCTCCCTCTCGTAAAAACTGTTGAACCGGTAATTCATCACACACAGCGCGACGGTGTCGAATGCCAGACGGGTAAAGTCCTCGGCAGGGTCGAATGGCGTGTCGGGGCCGAAACGTTCCCATTTTAGCAAGAGCTGGGAGTTGAGATCGAGCATCTGGGGGAACATGGAGAGGATTTGTGAGGGTCCGAAGGCGGGCATGAGAATGCGATCTAAATGCATACAATAAGGATGCTGTCTAGACTGGAAAAAGGTGTGCGCACGGGCGATCCCCCAGTTCTCCTCCCCGTCATAAGCGGTAAACAGGCCGTCCCCAGCCCCATTCCTCACGACCTCCAGCACACCCGCCTCGACCTTCTTGTGAAACCTGCTCTCGTCACACAGCTCGTTTACGAGCCGTTGGGAGCTGACGAGCACAATAGTACGGCCGAAGAAGTTGAGTGTGTAGATGGGACCGTATTTTGCGCGTAGGAGGGCGAAGGAGCGCGCGGAGTTGGTGGGATCTACCACACCTGTGCCGGCATGGCCTAGCAGGGGGTAGGCAGGAGGCGAGGGAATAGGCTTGAGGGGCATCGGTGCGATAGTGTAGAGCAGATGTTTGTCAGGTCAAGCGTGGACGTGGTGGTCGAGAGGAAAAGGTGGCTGTCAAGTCCAAGTGAGCCAAGTTAGAGTAGATTGTCAGGTTTCAAGCCCCCGTGAGTCCCTTTTAAACCAGCGCTTGGTTGGCTTAAAATGGCTTCCTCGGCAGGATCTCGCATCTCGCCTCCCACTGTCTTGTGCTCCAACATGGTGGAAGTGGGGTGCCTCGCCGACTGTCGGCCAGCTTAGCCAAGTCCTTCGAGATCAGCTACTAGTACAAGCACCGTCCATGAGCAGAAGAACACGGTCCGTTGCAGTCGGATTCCCAAGTATGCACAAGGTCTGTGGGAAGCCATAGTGTGACGAGACGTGGATCCTTGCTAAGGGTCTGTCAATGGATGAACATTGCACGAATCATATCAACCACCTTGGATGGAAGAACCCGAAGTTCACGTGTGCAATAGCGCACAGCCACTAGATGACGTACTCCGGGTAGGAACTATGTGTCAGCCAGTGACCAAATCATGTGCGTAAGCCGGTTAGTTCGACCAGAATGGCAAAGCGAACCTTTCGGTGCCCGGAAAACTTGCTCTTACGCTCCAAGGTAAGAGTCACAGGAGGTTACATCCACGCGAAGGTTGGAACGCTCAACACACCAAGACACCGCATATGTGAATGACGTCAGTTTGGGTTATCAAGTGGTCCGTGCACCCCAGAACCCTACTTAACCCCCATGCAACACGTCACTTGTCTTGTTCCTCCCTTTCATCCCCTACGTCCTTGGATAGTCTCAGACCGCATGGAGATGCTGTTTTTCTGCCAGGGGAACTTAATGCTTTTTCAACGGACCTCAGTTTTTTTGTGGTTTCTGGCAAGCTTCAACGCGTTCTCCCTCCGTCCCTCATACCTGGTCTCCTACGGCCGCACGGCCGATACCCTCCGTTTCACTGGAGCATCTCGAGGTTGTTCTCCTTAAACAGTCGTGGAGTCCTCTGGTAGTGCGCAAGGGCGTCCTCTCGCTTGCCAGCTCTTCGCACCTCTGGGACGGTTTCCGACCGTCTGGCCAACGTCACCTTCTATATGACGGGAACTACCCCACCCCTCGGAAGGATATCAACCCGTCCTTATGATATCCACGCAGTACTGACGCTGCACTTCCGCAATTCGTCTGTCCCTTGTCTGCCATTCTGTCGGGCAGCAGGGGAGATCCCATCCGTTCTCTTGGTTCACCCTTCATTGGACCCGTACTCATCAGGTCTCTGGCGTCTTCGTTGTTCGGGAATGGTATGCATCCTTCCTAACTCTAGCGAGGACAACCCTGCATCGCGCGGAGCTCCTGAACGTATCGAGGATTTCAGACGACACCAGTATTGGTGGATGTCAATCTTCATCAATATTTATGTCGTTGGGATACTCCACGCGCTCCAGTTCTGTCCCCTCCCGCGCCTCTCATACCTGCCACAGACGGATGCAGTACGTTCGATGCCCTCCATTCAACTGTGTCACCCACTTGACTCTGCGCCCCTTCAGTGCAAGCGCTGGTGTGGACATGTTGCACTGTGCGAGAAATCTTACTGCTTGCCACTCTCTTCTCGCCCATTGTGCCAAAGTGCGAGATCGAAGGACACCATCCTGTATCGAACGGTTCCTAAGCACCTTGTTTACTCGACGCAGTGTCCTTGGGCTCTATGCAATTCCTCCCATGATTGTTTTTAGATGACACGGGCTATCCTTTCGGCGATATTGGTCGAGAACCCCTTCATAACCCCTTCCTCCCTTGGTACGCCGTCGCTGCATATACAGTCTGCAAACTACCCAAACAGCCTCCTCAAGTCAAACACGCTGAACCACCCGCGCTTGATCGCCTGATGCGTCACAAGCCCCAGCAGCCCCAGCTCCAGCACCCAAGCCGCCACCCCCGTCGAGCGCATGATCAAAAACCGTCTATGCATCTCCTTCGTCTCGTTATTCCTCGGGAACGGTCTTTTCGGCACATCCACCCCCAAAAACTTGCACAACGGTTCCCAGCCCTCTTTGACGTTGAACACCAGCAGCTTGTCCTTCGGCACCATGCGCTTGATCCCCTCATTATGCATCTCGTACGTCGCGGGGCCGATCGTGCCATACGTCTTCGTTTCAAAGGAGTGAATGTTCCTCGCCACGAGCCAGAACGCCCACATCGACGGTACGGAAAACAGCACCCACCCGTTCCAGAGCTTGTGAAACTGGTAGATCGTATCGCTGTAGGACTTCCACCAGACCTCGGTATTGTCCCGCACGGTAAGGATCACTTTCGCGTCCGGATAGGCGGCCATCAGCTCGGGCACGAAATCCGCGTTCGGGTGATCGACTGTCGCTCCCCAACCGGACATCAACGACCGCCAGTTGGTTGGCTTGCCTGATGCGCGAGTTTAGATGAACTCAGGGGAGAAGTGTATGCGCTCACCATGGTAGGCCCTGACGAAAGCCATGCAACGACTGACCTTGCCCGGCAACTCAGCCATATGATGGCATGGCCCAAACCCAAGTATCTCCAGTGCTTCCTTCCTACTCAAATTGTTAGCGATCCAGCTCGAGCGTAAACTGCTTTATCGCATACACGGAGAAAGTGCCTGATCGACCAAGTCCTGCGCCGATGACCCTCACCTCCGGCACAGGGTATTTCTGAGTAGCCATGTCGATGGATTGACAAAGGTGCGATAAGAAGGGGAGAAAAGCGGCAGAGCAAGGGAGGCCGCAAGTAATGCCAGACTAAATCCTTTTGCATTGTGTCAGCCTCCCGCTACTCTAAGGGAGCGAAGAAGGATTTGTTGATGGAATACTCGTCTACTTGGTCCGGAAGACTTCCTATCTGAGACCCTGGTTCACATCATGGCCCTCCTGCAACACATGTGCCCCGGTAAACTCCCCGAAACTCCTTTGTTGTTCTGATTGAGGGCTTTGATTGGTATACAGTATCTTGGGCACCCGTTGCTAAATATACCCATTTGTGGGCGTGGGGGGAAAATATCCCACGAGAAACTACAGCGTAAAATATCGTCATCTGCATTCAACTCTATGTGAAGATACCGTGAGATGACAAAAGAAACAATGCGAAGAAGTACGACATAGACCATTTCAGCCAAAGACATCCATGGAATAACGCCGCAGGGCAATGTCTTCAAACGTGGCCTCACTCCTCGCAAGATCGTATGGACCAGACTCGGCTATTATCTCCACGCACTTGCGGCGGACAGCAGTCGTCATGGCTGTTCCTCCACAACAGTAAAACCTCGCGTCTTCATTGAACAATAGTTCCTGGATGTTCTCACCGTCTTACCATACCCGAATGAATGAAATGTCAGTATTTCACGTAAAAATTCAGGGATAACGAAGTGCACGTACTCTTGCACATACTTGCACCCCTTGGATAACGCGGGATGCCTGGAAAATGCTGGCCTGATCTCAACGGCTCCAAGCTGACTCTACCCTGCGAGCTCATCATGATAGTATAGGAAGTCTCTTTCAGGATCCCTGCAACCGAAGAACAACAACGCTTTGCCAACCTTCTTGCCAGCCTTGATCTGTTCCGCGCGCTCCTGGATAAAGCCACGCATCGGTGCGAGGCCCGACCCAGCACAGAATATCACGATAGGGTTACTGATGTCGGCCGGGAGATGGAAGTTAACAGCATTCCGGCGGATGGCAAGAGACACTGAGTCGCCTGGCGAGAAATCTTCCAGGATGCCCTCGCGCGTCGTGCAGATGTCTATATTGCCCTTTATGTCCGGTGTCATCTACCATGCCCTCAGTGAGGGATGCGTCATCGCGCGTCAACAGAGGACACGTACACACTTCATTCGCCATCGCCAACACTATCTTCATTGGGCAAGAATTTGCCTCGCTTGATGATGCTCGAAATGCTCTCACAGGCTTCTCCAACAGCCAGGCAGCAACCCACTGCGTTAGCAAGAGTGATAAGAGTCGGCTGATTGTGAAGTGCAGGGTGGAGAGCTGTGGATTCTATGCGTCGGTTGGGGGCAAAGACGGGGTCTTCCGTGTACGCAATCTTGAAGCCAATCATACTTGTCAGACACATGCTATCAAGCCTCGTGCAGCTACAAGTCGAACTCAGTTCCTTGTTGCCGAGTTGAAGAAGATCATGCCTGTTGATGGCCGAGTCAAGACGTCAACCGTGATGGACACCCTTCGACGGCATAACATCAGTGTTAAGCCTCAGCAAGCCTATCGAGCAAAGCGGCAGATTATTGGCAATCACGTCGAGAATCAGCTGAAGGAATTCCAAACCCTCCCAGCGTATGCAGCGCGTCTTGCAGCTTGCAACCCGGGAGCAACGATCAAGATTTCACTCGACTCAAAGCATGCCTTCACGTCCTTGTTCATATGCTCGGCTACTGCAAAGAGTGATAAGGTGTAGATAGCAGGGTGTTCACTGTGCTACAGCGAGGAGCTGGGGTCTGACCACTGACAAGGACTCGGGTTATGCCGAGTATGGGTTGGGGTTAACGAACCCTACCCTCGACCAAATAAGGAAATCGACCAGTCTCGACCACGAAGGGGAATCCACCGTCTTCTCCTATTGCAAGGACCTATAATAACAGTTGTTGACAGTAGTTGATTAACACCCCCGCGTCATCCAGGTTGGATAGCACAGACAGGGCAGTATTTTGAGTGGATGCAAGAGATGAAGATTGGATGTACTTCTAACTGCGTCGTCTGTACACCCGGAATGCTTCCGTTTGCCTCCGCTTAGTCAGCAGTCCCTATAGGCATGTGGGTAGTGCGGACACATCGCTAACTAGCTACATCTATCAAAGAGTGCATGGTGTTCCGTCCGTCACTTTTTCGCAGTGGATGGTGCATTCACGAAGACATCTTACGAATATGTCCTTCTCATGGCGGTTACACATGATGCGGAAGACGAGCTGCTTGTCCTAGCGTGGGCTATTGCACGACAAGAAGATACCCGGACGTGGTCCTCATTCCTCCAATCACTCAAGGAATCTCTCAACGGGCTCGATAGCCCAACAACCACAATCATATCCGATCGGCAGAAGGACTTGCTCAAAGCCATCTTGGATGAACTTCCGCTCGTTGAACAAGCATTCTGCGTCAAGCACATCATTACGAATGCAGTCCGACACTTTGGCAAACCAGTTGAAGATCACGTCTGGAACCTTGCCAAAGCGCCAACTGAGAAGGAATTCAACAAACACTTAGATGTGGTCCACAATGATCAGAACGTCAAACCCGGGGCAGCACCTTATCTCGCAGTCATCGAACGAGCTGCATGGGCAAGCTATGCATTTATCGAGCCACGCTTTGGTCGACTCACATCAAATGCAGCAGAAGTCATGAATAATGTCTTCCGTAAAACTTGTGAATTACCGGTGCTTAAACTCCTCGACTACATATGGTGTCATCAGATGGCACACCATTACAAGCGCCGGACGTATGCTCTCACTCTGCCATCAACCAATTCTGATTACGTGGCGAAGCACCTCAAGGTCTTCACCGACAATTGTGCTGCTGCCCGGACTTTTAAAGTGACGCCATCAGTTCATCTACAAGCTTTTGTCGAAGGACCAGGCGGAGACAAGTACGACGTGATGTTGGATCCAGAATTGAAGAGGGGAATGTGTTCATGCCGGTTCTTCCAGCAGTACCTTGTACCATGTGCACATGCAATTGCCGCTTGCTATGAATTCAATCAAGCGCCCGGCAAGTACTTTGACAAGTGCTACCTCAACTCAACGCTGCAAGAAACCTACCAAGTTCCATACCCGATGGTCTTGCTATCTGAGCTAGATCCGGACACCGCACTTGATCCACCTCAGCGAAAGATGCACCGTGGTCGTCCAGCAACTGTGAGGAAAGAGCCAGGAGCGGGTCCCCCTAGACAGACAATGTAATTAGATACATTCCGTGCGTAAGGAATGAAGGGCATTGTGGACGACGCCGGACGAAAAGGGCATTAGAGACGTTTTGCGCGACGCGCGAGGGCATCCTGGAAGATTTCTCTCGCCTGGCATAAGATTTGCTAAATAATTGCTGGCCACACCGAGGAAGTCGCGTTTCCCAGCCGTGGATGAGCCTCTGATGACGGAGAAAGTAAGAGTGCAATTTGCTTTCTTCCACAGCGACGAGGAGGAAATCGAGTAGCGCCGGATGCGCATGGAAGGCAGAAGCTTGATGAACTGTGCAAGTGGAATCTTGACGCTTGGATGCTGCTCCAGCAGATCCAGCACAGATAAATGCTTATCGAATACGTCGGTCTTGGGGTTGGCGACAAGCTTGTCAAGAGCCTGGCGTTCAGGCCCATCCACGGGAGCGTAACGCATCACCTCGTCCAAGTTCCTTTGGGACATCGGTTGCGCGAGCTCCACGTAACCGGAAAACAAGTCTTGCAAACTGACAGGTTCGTTGGTAGGTAGAGTCGTCGGGGCGCGACTCGTGATCACAATCTTTGTCTCGCCCAGGACGTTAAAATGTGCAAGCACCCGATGCACAGACTCAGGTGAATTGAGAGGGAGGACAGCGAGGTAGTCGCCTGTTTGGTACTCCATGCCAAGAGGGAGCTGGAACTCGATGTGCCGCTTCACAGGCTGGTCCGATGCAGTCAGAACGCGATTTTCGACGCATTTGCCCTCAGTAAGATCTGGTTGACGAAGAAGAATATCTCGTGTAGCGCCGACAACAGCCACGATGAGATCATCCTCTATGTCCAGTTCCGATGCCGCTTCTGGCGCGGCATCATTTAAATCTTTCGAAACGGCAGACCAGAGAGCTTTCTCCCACGCGTCGAATGAATTGTACACATTCGCTCCACCTGCATCGCCTTCTCCACGAGGGATCAAGCGTTCGGCGCCCAGTTCTTCCATTCGAGAGTCCACAAGTTTCGGAATCCTGTAGAACGATCGGACCCAGTCATGATTGCCAGCACCGAAAACAGCGTATTTGACACCTTGAAGTGGCTTGGTCGTTGCAGTCATTTCTTTGAGGGCCTGAACAAACCGCACTGCATTTTCGGGCGGTTGTCCCTCGCGACTCGAGGTGAGAATTATCACTGGCGCATCGCGAGGCAGATTTGCTACGTCCTCAACGCTATCCATTGCTCCGATCTTGGGGTTGAAACCGTGGATCACCGCGTCAGATGCGATTTGCTCAGCGAACCGCTCGCACGTGCCGCTGTCGGTACCAAAGAGCACTAAGAGTGGGGCACCCTTCCCCGGAGCCGTGTGCCCTACCTTCTGCAACGTTTCCCCTAGTACACCTGGGGACATGTACCCATTCGCCGCTCCGAAGACCTTCTTTCCAGCTCTTGGGATCGCATGGATCTTGAAACCCGTGGGTTTGGTGGTGATTGTCTCCTTCAGCTGCAAGCGGTAGCTGGGGTCGTCAAAGCGAATTTCAAACCGCTGAAACAGGGTAGCGAGCATCATGACGGATTCTTGCAACGCGAGTGCACGACCGATACATCCGCGCGCCCCGTTTCCGAAGGGTTTCCAGCTATTTGGTGGTAGCGTGTTGATCTTGTCATCCAACATGCGTTCTGGGCGGAAGGACTCGGCATCATCTCCCCACACTGCAGGATCCCGGTGCAAACCGTAGAAGTCGAGGAGCAGCGGCCAGCCCTTGCGCACCTCGTACTCCCCACAGAGGAGTTCAGTGTGGTTGAAGCTCGTCACGACCATACCCAGCGCTGGAGAGTTAAGACGCAGCGTTTCGCGGAGAACTGCATTTGTATACGGGAGCTTCGAGAGGTGATCCACCGTCAGAGGATTATCGCTGAGAACGGTGTCGACCTCTTTCTGCAAGGCGGCGTATGCCTGAGGGTTGGATAGAAGATGGTATAAGGCGAAGGAGAGGAGACCAGAAGTGGTCTCGTGTCCAGCGGCGAGGAATGTGAGGAGCTGGTATCGGATGTTGGTATCTGACAGACCACGTCCGGTCATGAAATCCTTGCCTTCCAGCATGAGCGAAAGCAGGTCCCGGGAGCCGGTGAGAGGATGTGTTTTCCGATGTGCAATCACTATCAGAAGAGATCAGGATACACAGAAAGAAAAACGTTACAAAATCACCTTCATCCACAACCTCGAACATGAGTTTAATGTCGGCCTCGTATTGCTTATTGATCACTCTCAATGGATGCATGAACTTGGGCATATGCGTCCTATTCCCACTCTCCACCAACCATCGGATCATAGCTTTGACGAAAGGTGCTCATGATAGAAGCTGTTGAACCGATAGCTCATCATGCAGAGGGCGATCGTATCGAACGTAAGGCGGGAGAACTCTTCTGTCGGATCGAAAGCAACGTCTGAGCCGAACCGTTCCCACTTGAGGAGCTGGGAGTTGATGTCGAGCATCGAGGGGAACATCGCGAGGATACTAAGAGGACCCAGCGCGGGCATGAGGATGCGGTCTGTATAAAGGTCAGCATGATAGATCGTACACCTTGCAGAACTACTCACGGGCAATTCCCCAGCTCTCTTCCCCATAGTATGCTGTCAACAAGCCGTCACCGATGGCATTCCTTAGCAGCTCTAACGGAGCACCTCGTAAATCCTTGTAGAAGCGCTTCTCATCACAGAGTTCGTTCGCAAGCCGTTGGGACGAGCACAGAATGACATTGGTACCCAAGAAGTTGAGCCTCACGATCTCGCCGTATTTTTTCTCCAGAAGGTTGAAAGATTTCACAGCTTGAGTAGGGTCGTAAACGCCTCTGCCAGCATGGCCCAAGATGGGAAGCGCAGGAGGTGAAGGTATCGTTTTACTCGCCATAGTTCGAGTCTTATTAGTTAATCAGTGAGATAGTCAATTCCCGGGTATTTGTAAACCTCCTCGTTGGAGAACGTATCTTGCCCGCCTTCATCCCACCCTGGCCGTCCGGTTGACCTCCCCCTTTGTTGTGCATAGGCTGGACCTGCGCCATCTCTCTAATAGGGGGATACCGCAGCCGTTGCAAGGCACGTAAGATATGGCGTCCGGCTGGTTAAGTAAGAGTGGACAAAGAGCGACCCTGGCCGACAGTGAGGAAGGAGGAAGAGGAAGTCAATTGAGATGAAGAGCTCGCGTTTGGGTCAGGGTTGTACGGCCAAGGATCGGTGATCGTTACGACATTGATGTCAAGACCAGGGAATGAACATAGCTCTCGCGTTCGCACACAAGTGAAAGAAAAGCAAAATACCTTGATGGCTTCTCGCGACTTTCTGGGCGATAGAATACAGTGCTATCCCACAGTTTCATCCGGTCAGGTCCGGGTTCGCTGGTACCGGTAAAGCGGCGATTGCCCGTCTTTGCGGTGTTCATTACTTGCACACTTATTGGAACAGACAACATGACCTTATAAGTGCAGCATGCAACACTTGTCGTTTTTAGAATCGACTGGTAAGATTAATATCAATACTGCGGATCTAGGGGTTGTATTGCAACACGTGCACCGCAGGCCGGCTGGAATTGATCGCCGAGCAAGTCGGGGACTCTTTCAAATTTATCGCACAGCTTTGGAATGCTTCTCTCCTCCACGTCTCATGCACACTGGCCATACGTTAGAGGAATCCGCTCATGTGAACTTTCAAAATGATGCGACAGGTCTCACCATATATGCAGTACTGGAGGCAACTATATAGCTGAATAGCACAGCGTCCCGGGCTACATTTCCTCTCCGACCTCGGGCATGTGTCAGCGCTAGTACGCGTCTTGATAAAGGAAGCCATCTTGCAGACGTGCTTCTTGCTCATTCCTAATTCGGGACGAGTGCAGACGACATGGTTCAACTGTTCCCCCGGCCGTTCAAGGGTATCATCACTGGCGACAAACCAGATCCATCAGTAACTGAAGTTCAAATCCTTGGCGCCGGGGTGGGACGTACAGGAACTACCTCACTGTACGTCTTTAAACGAGCTATCAACGGAAATTCATGGAGTATTTGGTATGCAGACATCAAGCTTTGGTTACGCTGGGTTTTGGGCCCTGCCACCATGGGTTCTCATTGCATACATATCCCCAGCAAAGTATTGCATACCTCCGTACAATAGGCAGTAAGCCACGTCTCGTCACAATTCATATGATTTCCTTCTCATATTGTGTAGAGCCGAATGCCGACTACGGAGCACTGCTCCGCGGTTACCGCTCAGCAATTGACTTGCCAGATTGCTTTCTCCTTCCCGAAATGATGGCTGCCTTCCCGAAGGCCAAGGTCATCCTCACCGTCCGCGATTCGCCTGAGGTCTGGCTCAAGTCGTGGAACAATACCTTGGCGCGCATGGCCACCGTTCACTTCTTCTTGCTGGTTCTCCCATTACGATCGGTACGCTTGGCCACACTCGTCGTATTAACGGTGGGAAAGTTCCGCTATCCCAATGTGCCTCCGAAAGACCTCTTCAATGCCGAAGCATACAAGAAGCACAATGATTGGGTTCGAAGCATTGTTCCCAAGGAAAAACTCCTGGAGTTCAACGTCAAAGAAGGATGGGAGCCGCTCTGCAAGTTTCTCGAGGTAGAGGTCCCGGACGTACCCTTCCCGCGCACGAACGATACTGCGTTCATCAATAAGCAAATTAACGACACAATGGTGTTGGGTCTGATGACGTGGACGGTGATTTTGGCTGGCATTGCAGGATCGGCGTACTGCATGTGGACAGAACAATGGCGCTGGCCGCTTGAACTGGTGCGGGACAACATTCTGCATTTACACGATATTCTGTAGCTTGTAGAGGAGAAGAATGTGTCTGGGTACTTTTCAGATATCACCGATTGACTGTATAGATCCATTCTCGGGTGTTTGTGACCGATATGGATCATGAGTTTGGGTTCCGAAGGTTTCCGTGTACTTGGCGCATGGGTCTAACATTGAATCTGCCATCGTGTGGCTCTTGTATCGACCACCTAGTTCTGATCGACTTCGTGTATACCCCCATGCGCACCTTTGGCTCTGGCCTGCTTGCCACTGCGAGTCGAAAGCGATGTACCCGATATTCATCTGGTTATGCAAACGGCGCGACGGACATATAAGCCTGCTCATTCTGCGAAGTTCCCCCCACCCCCCGCCCTCTTTGAAGGTATAACCTCGTCACTTCACCCACTTCAGAATAGATAGTCAAGCATGCCCAAACTCTTATGCTGTTTTTCAGTGCTGCTCGAAACTCAAAAAATAGGTCGCTCGGAATTGATAGTTATCACATTCCCATTCTGATGGTTTGATGGCTTGGCATGTTCCCAGGGTTGGAATGTGTGAAAGATGGACTCTTGCAGAGTCATCCCTCCTCACTCGCTCCCACCACTCAGGTCAAACGGCCAAACATGCCTAAATTCTTCACTTGGCCATTCCAAGATATGGTGGCAGGCGACAAGCCCGACGAGTCGGTAACGGAGCTTCAGATAATTGGTGCAGGGATGCCTCGAACTGGGACGGCTTTGTTGTAAGTCTTCGAGATCTATGAGAGACGATGGAGGCTTATAAGCATGTACAGGCACGCAGCACTCATGATCCTTGGATTCGGACCATGTCATCATGGATCTACTCTTCCCACATGTCCTGAGCGCAGCATCATGTATCTTCATACCGTCGGCAGTGAGCCTTATCAGGCTGGAGGAGTGTTCGTCTTTCTAATGCCTTGCAGAGCCAAATGCCGATTACAGAGCGTTGATGCAAGGCTACCGATCGACCTTCGATACTCCTAACTGCCATCTAGTGCCCGAGTTAATGGCTGCTTTTCCGGAGGCCAAAGTCATCCTCTCCCTCCGCGACTCTGGAGAGGTTTGGTCCAAGTCATATCAAAGCACGCTTGGCCGCATCGGGAATTGGAAATTTCTCGTCCTCGCCCTCCCGGTGCGGTCTCTGTGCTTGCTCATGCTTGTCGGATACACCGTGTTAGAGTACCGCTTTGGCAAGATAGACAGGCCCATTTTCGGCACTGTCAAGCTCTACGACATCCACATTGAATGGGTCCGCAGCATCATACCCAAGGAGAAGCTTCTGGAGTTCAACGTCAAGGATGGGTGGGAGCCACTCTGCAAGTTCCTCGGAGTCCCTGTGCCCAACGCACCCTTCCCACGAACAAACGACACTGCGTCTCTCAATAAACACATCGATACAGCAGTCATGTTGGGGCTGATGTCATGGATGGCGATATTCGCTGGCATCGCAGGATCAGTATACTTTCTTTGGTCGGCGAGGCAGTTAACTCGAAACAATCTCCATAGGCTCCATGACTTGTTGTAAAGGTATGTTCGGATAGCATTGGTGGGCATGTATCCGCCGTAGAGCTTATCGGATTCCACTGTCCTTTATCAGAACGGTCTCGGCCCGAACATGTTACCTTCGGGAGTTTGGGCGTATGATGGGTTGAGGCGGTGTCGACCATAACCGGAACTCATCCCTGAGCGCACGGTACATCCTCACATAAACAGAGAAACATACCAGCGCTTGCAGTCTCCGATGTGTCTGATGCTCACTCGTTCGAGTCTTCAAGTGAGCGCTTGCAAAACGCCGGATGGATGCGCTGTGTGATTCTCCGACGGCCGCAGAGGATCACTAATACTGCCCGAAACGGTTATAACATGGGCGCTTGATGCTCAACAGCAATACGGGTACCGCGGCGATATTCAAGACCAAATGAATAGATCGTATATAAGGCGGGTACTGCAGCGGATACCAGTCCCCCCTCACTTGGCATCTTTCTGCGTATTTACCTTATTCACCAATTAATCGGCCAAACCAAGATATAGGGCCCTTCTACAAGACCATGATGCCAACTGCCAACTCGAGCGCATCTGACCTTCGAATCATAGGTGCGGGACTTCCCATGACCGGAATGGAATCGTTGTACGTCGCATCTCCAGGTGAACTCTTGCGAGTGATCTAATGGCTTTTCGCAGACGGGCAGCACTGAAGATCCTCGGTTGCGAGCCGGATCGCACTGATAAGACACCCGTCTGGAAGCCCTCCACGCGCAAAGCGCTCGTTCCAATCCTCGATCCCCAACTTCCGGACTACTACGATGCACTTACCGGACATATCTCCTCGGTCGACGAAGCAAACTGCATGTTCGTACCACAACTTCTCACCGCGCTTCCGAAGGCGAGAGTGATCCTTACGGTGGTCGATTCGTCTGATGTCTGGTGGTCCTCCGTCCGCCCGATCGTTGCACATCGTAATCTCTCTTCCTCTCTCTCCAAAATCCGCGTTCCCGCACTGGGCACACCGATGGACAGAAGCTGGTTAAACAAGCACCGCCGCTGGGTACGAGGAGCTGTTCCAAAAGACAGGCTGCTCGAGTACAACCTCCGGGATGGATGGGAGCCCCTTTGCAAGTTCCTTGGCGTACCTATTCCAGACGTGCCGTTTCCACCCATCCCCGATAGAACGTAGAATACAGATTTTGTTTGCCTCCGGACTCCGTGTTTCGATCGATCATAGCTTGTAATCCCTATAAGCATCGCTTATTATTGACGCCATCAAGATATTCCATCACGGCCCGACCGAAATAATCGGAGCAACCGCGAAGTCAATGGCTTTCATGAGTTCCACCCATAGTTACAGTGTATGAGCTCAGGCAGACATTTAGGTGGCCAGTCATCCCCTCGGTCTTCAAGCCGGTCTTAGCATAGACAAGGAGGGAAAGACACCCGCTGACGGTCAGCTATTGGCATACCACTAGTAGATAGAACTATGCATGTGCATAGGTCGCAAAATGTCGCCAGGAATAAAAGAGTCGCTTCAGCATACTCGCGTTCAACCCTGCACTCTTTCAAAACCCAACCATGGCACCATACACGAACAACTCAGTCGTCCAGTACAGTGCAAAAGCGGCAGGTGACGATCTGGAGCTGCAGGTTATTGGGGCGGGGATGGGCAGGACAGGGACGGCGTCTATGTCAGTCGCATGGTATCAGCAGGTTTGGAGCACGCTGACGGTGTTCTGCAGACATGCGGCCTTGTCGATTCTTGGATTTGGGCCATGCCATCACATGGTATCGCTTTTTGAAGTGCCTGAACGGAGTTTGGCTTTCCTCGACGCGCTCAACGGTGCGCCGGGATATCCCATACACGCCAGACTCCCATCTGATTCCCTTTAGGCAAATCGACGGACTTCCGGTCACTGATGTCAGGTTTTCGTGCGACAGTTGACAGTCCCGGGTGCGATTTTGTCCCAGAACTGATGGCCGCGTTTCCCAATGCGAAGGTTGTCCTTTCTCTGCGCGATTCACCCAACGCCTGGTGGAAGTCGTTCAGTGAGACGGTATATGAAACGTCATTCCCGTCGTATCAACTACTGGTGTATCCCATCCCATTCATGCGCTACCAGTTCCGCGTCGTCACCGCGCTTCTCAACAAGAAATGGTTGCCCCGGTACGGGGTCAAGGCTGGGCCCGAGGTGTACGTCCGCCACAACGAGTTCATCCGGAAGATTGTACCACCCGAGCGACTCCTCGAGTTTAACGTCAAGGAAGGTTGGGAGCCTCTGTGCAAGTTCCTGGGCGTGCCCGTACCCGACGTACCTTTCCCACATACGAACGATTCGGCCACAGTGAAGGCCAATATTCGTATGGCTAAACTCATGGGTCTTGCCTGCTGGATTGGAATCCTCACGGTGGCAGGCGGAGCGTATTACTGGGGCGTGAATGAGGGAGGTTGGAAAGCGGTGGCTGGTTTCATTGGCAAGTTCCTCTAAGTATGTGGGTGATAGCTTCGCTCGTGTACGTTCCTGGAGATCAGTTCGAGGTTCTTGCTGCGGTTCCGCTCTGTCATCGTCGCCGGCGATCAGCCTTAATCCCTTCTCAGTAATTTATGAGCAGATGAGCATGCAAGTCGAGGGGAATGTAGCGAGTCGAACTCGTCGCTGGCAACCATGTCAATGTACAGTCGATTTATGTCTTGACGGGCAGTGTTGACGCCATTCGAAGCATACAAGGCGCTATCGGATGAACTTCGGGTCCTAGAACCCAAAGCCTCATACCACCTCGCACTTCAGTACTGGGTACTGCCTGATTTTATAGGCACAAACTTTGACATCTACCCCTTGAAGCCGGTCAATCTGATGCTGACACCAATCGCTCTGACATCACCCCTGGGACGGAAATCGAATTCAAACTGCGAATGCACACCACAGTGTATGCGTAGATCCAAGACTTTCGAAGAATCTCTTCTGCTCGCTCCACTGTGCCGTCATTACACAGTGCTACAAAAGAGGTCACGATCAACATTGACCGCGATGCCGACGAAAACATCATCTATTGGGTATCGGCCGTATTGCAGCACGCGTCTGTGGGTCAAGTTGGTCTCGCTCAGGGAGCGCATGCATTTAGCCTGCTTTCAACGATTACGCCGTCCTGTCAACCCATTCTCTCGAACTATTGGCCGGTCACTCGCTTTTCCCATTGCATCCTACTTGCTGGCAAGTGCTGCGATCAAGGGACGACATAGTACTCCCGTGCCGCGACTGGGTACAATGCATGCCAGTGACGCGTGTCTTGTCGGCCACTACAACGCCGAGGCTGGGAATACCTGCTAGTTAAAAGCCCTCCACGCGACAAAGTCTTAACAACGCTGGTTCTGCGCTTGCCATTCGCCCCATTCACCATGTCCGACAGTCAGACGACTGTCACAGCGAATCCGACCATCAGGGTCATCGGTGCTGGTCTTGGGAGGACGGGGACAACTTCGCTGTTCGTCTCTACATCTCAGAGAGATTAGTGACGGAGATGCTCACTGTAAGGCAGCAAGCAGGCACTGGAGATGCTTGGATTTGGGCCCTGCCACCATATGTCTGTTATACCGGGCAAGCCGGCCATGGTTCAGACCTTAGTTGATGCATATCATGGTGCGTGTATGCGCCATCATTCTATCGAATAGCTCTCTGACCAATATCTTAGGCAATTCCGTCGACTTTAAGACCCTCCTAGCAGGTTACGTTTCTATCCTTGACAACCCGGGATGTGACTTTGTGCCTCAGCTCATGTCCGCCTTCCCCGAAGCTAAGATCATCCTCACTGTACGCGACAGCCCTGAGGTATGGTGGAGGAGCGTACAAGATACGGTGCTCAAGTCAATGATACCAACGACCCGGTATCTCGCGCTATTCTTCAGCCCAAGCCTGTTCAACTTCATGCGCGTACCACGCGAAGTACGCTTGGGGTGGTTGAAGACATACGGCGAGCTTGGCCCCGTGATATATGTCAAACATAACGCGAAAATGCTCGAGATCATACCGAAGGAGAAGCTGCTTGTATACAATGTCAAAGAGGGGTGGGAGCCGTTTGTAAGTTCCTCGACGTGCCCGTGCCGACCGTCCCCTTCCCGCGAGTGAACGAATCTGCCCAGTTCAAGAAGATAATCCGCACAGTGCAGCTCATTGGCATCACCACCTGGACGATCGAACTAGGCCTAGTTGGCTTAATTGTTTGGCAGATAGTCAAACGAAGGCTCTGGGAAGCGTTCACCTGGCGAGGTATGTTCCCATCCTGGAGATAAACGGGCAAAATGACGTCTGGATTTTGACTCCTTGTATTGATATGATAACTGCATGTTATTGTTTGCTATAAACGATGCGTGCAGCTTGACTGTATGACCTCGGCACTCCCTCGGTACTCGCTCGATGTTCGAGGACGACGCTTTCCCATCGATTAGCGGGCACCTTGCGGCTCCGAGGCTCCGTGTAGAATAGTCGTATTTTGACACCCATCCGAGAGACAGGTCCTTCAGAGACCTCTTCGAGTACTATCGGAGAAGCCTCAGTTCTTATCCGCTTCTCAGGTACAAGCATAGGCTGAAAGACCTCATCGCGATTGAAAAAGGAGATGACGTCATCACGGGATCATACCTGGACTCCAGACTCTTTACCATCCTCTCACCTTTACCTTCTACTTTTACTTCGATCTGTTAGCATTTCCGTTTTCTGGTTACTGCGATACCTTTGGTTGGCTTTGTTATGAAACAGCAAGGTGTTCCCCATTCTCACCTACGTGGAGGCTTGCAAGTTCTGCTGTTTTCTTGTTGCTGTTTGTCACCCTAATGGGGTTCGGTTCAACCTCCTCACCGGCCTGGCTGCAGTTTCCCTTGTGGGGCCGATTGGCAAAAATAGCGCCCTACGTGGCTGCGGCAGGTACATCCCCGCGAGGTCTTGAAATTTATGGACTCCTCAGATGCATGATCTCTTTTTGTTTCTGTTCATCCCACGGTCATGGCTCAGTGGAAGGGTACTGAAACGACGCCCACGCACCTCCGGGTCATTGGAGCGGGTTTGGGGCGAACGGGCACGAGATCTATGTACGATACAGCTCTCCAAGGTCCTGAAATTCTCTGATGCCCGTAATATCTAGGAAGGAAGCACTCGAGATGTTAGGTTTTGGGCCATGTCATCATATGGTCTCGCTCATTGATGATCCCACGGGCAAACGAATGGACATGTTTGCTGAGGCTTACGCAGGTACGATTTTGTATTTGTTGAGAACAATGTGCACTATATTCTAAGACTGGAAAAGGAAAATCTGTCGACTGGAAACAAGTCATGGACGGGTTCGGCTCTACTGTCGATCATCCTACCACCGAATTTGCGCTCGAGCTTATTGACGCATTTCCCAACGCTCTTGTCATTCTCACTACGCGCGATGATGCTGAGGTGTGGTGGAAATCGATGACCGCAACTATCTATTCGAGCATGCGCTGACAATCGCGCATGCTGACGTGGTCTGTGCCGGCACGCTGGGGCTTCCACAAGATCGGCAAAGGAGTTGGTAACTGGTACCGCAGTAACTACGGACCCATGGGTCCCCAGAGCTACGTCAAGCATAATGCGAAGATGATCGAGAGCATCCCGAAGGAGAAGCTGCTTGTCTTCAACGTCAAGCAAGGGTGGAAGCCGCTCTGCGAATTCTTGGGCGTGCCCGTCCCGACCGTCCCCTTTCCGAGAATGAACGACACTGCGGAGCTGCAGGCACGCATACGAACGATGCGCTTGACAGGAGTCGGGTATTGGATATTGGAGCTGGGTTTGTTAGGGCTGATGGTGCACCAAATCATAAGGAAGAGGTTGTGGGATGTGTCGGTGCTGCGCCAGCTCATGAACATGTGAGTCAAAGCTGGAATATCGGCCATCGTGATATCAGACATTCGATATTTTCTGTACTTTGTTAGACAAAGCATGCAACACACAATGTTGGAATGACTGACAGGCTGGCAGGTGTTTAAAAACCGAGGAGATTGCCCGGGAAACTGGCATATATGGAAATAAAGGAGCGGCATGTCTGTATTGTCTTCACTCTGTATATTTTGGTTCCAGATTCTGAACAATTTTCTTTGCTTTAGTCTGTTGCTGGTGTAGTACCAGTTCTCCGCAGGCCGAACGGTAGAAGCTGGAGGAGACTTGGTGACACTACTCGAATTTCCCTTCTGAACATCTTTTAATGCGTCTCACTCAATTTGCTCACAAGGTACTCACCTGTACACAGCCGTCATTGAAACATGAAAATCGGAAGACTCGTGGATGCGAACGTAGGGTTGAATCCTGAAGTCATCATCGGGGAACGGGATGGCGTCATCGCGGGTTTAGAGTTGACTCCAACCTCGTCATACTGTGGTGTTCCCTTTGTTCCATTACTTCAAACTACTGAGATCGTTCTTGCAAATGCTGAGTGGATGTCATGTATCTGCTTGAACTGATGAGCATACAAGATGAGGGAGGGATTAACCTCACATAGGTGGAGGCTTATGAAGCGGCTTACCTGCGAGTTCCGCATGCTTCTTCTGCTTTTATTGATACCCTAACGGGAGGATCACCTACTGATCGGCCCGTGCATGAAATAGAACGCTACGTGGTCTGCGTTCCCGTGGGCTCTTGCTTGTAGTCCATTCCTCTGTTTCGTCTCTCCTTGTTGCTGCCCCGCTTTCTACGTGATCATGCCTTCCACAAATGGTGCTGGGTCGACGCCGACGCAGTTGCGGGTTATTGGAGTAGGATTAGGACGAACGGGTACGAGGTCCATGTATGGCTCCCTCCCCTCCTTCTCTCAAGTTGCTGAACCTAGCACATACGTAGGAAAGAAGCACTCGAGATCCTGGGATTCGGACCATGTCATCATATGGTCTCCATCATTGAGGACCCCACCAACACAAGGAGGGATATTTTCGTGGATGCATTTGCAGGTATGTCTGTCACTTGGTTGGAAGAGTAAGTCAAGTTTCAACATTGCACAGGAAAGCCAATCAACTGGAAGCAAGCTATGGCAGGGTTCGGATCGACGGTCGATCACCCTACCACTGACTTTGCCCTCGAGCTTATCAAAACGTTCCCCGATGCTCTTGCCGTCCTTACCACCCGTGACAACGCCGAAGTGTGGTGGGAGTCGATGACCGCAACTATCTACTCGAGCATGTGCTGGCAGACGCGCATGCTGACGTGGTCTGTTCCAGGAACATGGAGATTCCACAAGCTCGCAAAGGGCATCAGCAAGTGGTACCGCAGCAATTACGGTCCTTTAGGCCCGCAAAGCTACATCAAGCACAACGCTAGGATGATGGAGAGCATCCCAAAGGAGAAGCTGCTCGTCTTCAACGTCAAGCAAGGGTGGGAGCCGCTCTGCACATTCTTGGGTGTGCCAGTAACCAAAGTACCATTTCCGAGGATGAATGACACTGCGGAGTTGAGGGCACGTTTTCGAATAATGCACTTGACAGGACTGGGATTTTGGGCATTGGAGCTGAGTTTGTTGGGGTTGATTTTACACCAAACGATCAAGAGGAGGGTTTGTGAAAGGGCTTACGATGCCCTTTCGCTCCCAATAGTACACTAAACGAATGTATTACTAGCTGGTAGTAGTAATACAACGGGTGTACTAAAGAAAGATAAGAGAAAAGGGTGGCCTACAGCCACCCGCTACGTGTAAGTCCATCGGACGATCCGATCGCCCTAGAGGCGGTGTTACCGTATATGGTAAGTATGGGGATATCTACGTATCCCTTACAGTTTGGGATGTATCGGTGCTGCGCAAATCAATCAAGGTGTGAGCTAGTGTGGCTGATGTTGATAATCTCAATATCGGACATTCGGATCTCTTTTTGCTCCTGAGCGGTGTTGAGAAAAAAGAAGATAAAAATGCCATCCCGCGCCGGGCTTCGAGAAGAAAAGGATCAGGGCGATGTACTGGGCGGCCAGGGTCTGCAACCTTATCACTCTCAGAAACATCCTCCTCAGCCTCTAATTTGCTACTCACTGCGCAATCATCATGCAGGCAAGGATGATGCCGACAATGTACTGGCGGCATTACGTCATTAGACCGAACAAAACGCAACATCGTAGCTGTGGGCTGTCCGGACGATGCATTTGCATTTGCAAGACTGCACCATGCCACCTCAAAGCAACCAGCCAAACTCTTCACCAACCCAGTTGCGTGTTATCGGAGTGGGTTTAGGACGGACGGGGACGAGATCCATGTATGTGATGCAGTAGACTGACCTAACAGTGGTGATAAACATGATCACACAGGAAGGATGCCCTAGAGATTCTCGGATTTGGACCATGTCATCATATGGCTTCCCTATTCGCCGATTCTAATGGAAGACATATAGATACCTTCCTGCAGGCTCGGACAGGTGCGCTCGTGTCCTGTTAATCTTGAGACAAAGATATTCATAGGATTTAGGGAAGCGAGTCCACTGGAGGCGGCAAATGGCGGGTTTCGGCTCCACCGTAGACCATCCAACCACTGACTTCGCCCTCGAGCTCATCGACACTTTCCCCGACGCCCTCGTCATCCTCACTGTACGGGACAGCGCAGATGTCTGGTGGAAATCGGTGCAGGATACTATCTATTGGGGTCCCCGCTGGCAAACGCGCATGGCGTGCTGGTCCCTCCCTCCCACCTGGAAGATGGCGAGGCTCAGCAGAGATATTGGTAACTGGTACCGCAGGAACTATGGATCTCTAGGTCCGGAATGCTACACCAAGCACAATGCCCGAATGGTCGAACTTATCCCGAGAGAGAAATTGCTCGTCTATAACGTTAAGGAAGGCTGGGAACCGCTCTGCGCATTTCTAGGCGTTCCGGTGCCTACAGTCCCTTTCCCGAGGAAGAACGACACCGCCGAGATGAAGAGGCTTCTTAGGGTTGGAACAATGTTGGGTGTTATTTTCTGGATTGCAGAGCTAGGGTTGGTTGGGTGGGTCATTCACCAGGTGATAAAGAGGCGGCTGTGGGACCTATTTAATTTGCGCACGGCGCTCAGCTTGTAGCACGTGCATCTGGATCAAGTCAACATGGTGTGTAACACTAGTGAAACAGGAAGTTGGTTACATGTGCATCGCCGTTCTTCGGACCACATGGTCCGAAGCGCGTCTGCCCATCAGAAAGAACGATGTTGATGATAACCTTCCCGACTCGAAAACACATAAAGGGACACGCAAGACACCTTTTCTCTCATGCTCCCAACCGTCCCCTCGAGCATGTCGACCGCTTCTGTGACTCCAGCTTCTCACAGTCCTCAGCCCAAGCTCAGGGTGATCGGTGCTGGCCTTGGTCGTACTGGGACGAGTTCTGTGTATGTGTCTCCAACTCGGGCAGCAAAAGATGGACTGACACGATATTGGTATAGGAAGGAAGCGCTCGAAATACTAGGCTTTGGTCCATGTCATCACATGGCAGAACTTCCTGGGCGGACGGGCCGGTGCTGGGCATATATTGACGCACACCGAGGTTCGGAAGCTCTTTCATTTTCAGTCCACGATCTAACTCAGGCATGGTTGGTCTATAGGCAAACCGACCGATTGGCGAGTGTTCATGGCCGGGTGGGGCCGGGTAGGGCAGCACTGTCGACCACCCGAACTGCGACTTCGTTCCTGAACTGATGGCTGCGTTTCCCGAAGCAAAGGTTATCCTCACGGTACGCGACTCACCCGAAGTCTGGTGGAAGTCGTATTGTGACACGATCTTGCGGATAAGCCCGCTTTGGAACGGCTGGTTGATATTCTCCGTCCCGCCAATGTTCGCCTTCTGGAGCGTCGGCAGGAACGTCGATCGGTTCAAGAAGACGTATGGCTCGATTGGTCCGGACTCCTATGTAGCGCATAACGCTCGTATGAAGGCGCTGGTGCCGAAGGAGAAGCTCCTGGTGTACAATGTCAAGGAAGGTTGGGCGCCGCTTTGTACGTTCTTGGGCGTGCAGGTACCGAATAAGCCGTTTCCGAGGAATAACGAGACGAAGGATATGCACAAACGGTTCCTGCTGATGCGCATCATGGGTGCTGGGTGCTGGATACTAGAGCTGGGCGCAGTGTATCTTGTCTTGAGGATGTTGTGGAGGAGCGGGTGGTTTGAGGGATTAAAAGTCATGGATCGTTTGAGAGAGCTGTAGGCAAATTTCGTTTTCTTCCAAGGCTAGGGGGGCGGCATTGGTTATGTAACGAAGATGATCTCAGCAATAACGAGTATCGATGACAAATATACCTTCGTTCATATTCAAGTTTAGCCCAGTCGCCCTGGATAAGGAACCCGCCCGCTGGCCGACCCCTGTGCCGTTGGCTTCCGCGTCACTGAACCGGAGAGTTCTCACGGAATACATTCCGCGCTGTTTTCACATCCACTGCAATCGTCACCAATGTCACTTTTTATACGGTTACCAACGTCGGCTTACGGGATTGTTATCATCGGAAGTGGTTGTGTCGATTTTCACACGGCAGGGTCAAGGAGTGGACTGGTCCTGAAGTAACCGGAACGACCCATGAACAGTTCGTCCACAACCTGCCTTCCACTTCAAGCCTCATCATCCCTCACCACTTGCCACTCTCTGCCTTCGGCGGATGTCGTGTTCAAGACTCTTCCTGGCATTCATGGAACATGTTATGCTGCATTGACACGTTGACCAGCTTACTCATCCATGGTCACTGCGCACCCTCCCCGGGATGGCCGAGTTGAAGTGCACGGACCGTCGGCTCAATCGCCAACACTGAGGGGATATAACCGCTTCAACGAGCACTACTTGAAGGAGCAAACCCAAAGCTCACCAGTAACCCCAGCATCGACTTGATCTCGATCTGAAATTCTCATACTGCTATACCTGAAGATGAGCTTCAAGCCGATACCCTGTCCCCCTACAGTCCCATTCTTAGGGCACGTGGGGCTTTCACAAGCAGGTGCACGGGAGCCCCTTGGAAGTCGTCAGAAATGGAGTGGGGGACGGCCTATTCACTGCATACCACGGGGAGGAAAACTGGGGCATTGCCCGTGAGTTTTTCGCAAGTTCGTTGTTCATCACACTGACTGTGCTCGAGATCGTATCTTAATGCCCGCTTTTGGCCCTTCCAAGATCCTCAGCATGTTCCCTGCAATGCTCGACATCAACTCCCAGATCCTCTTCAAGTGGGAGCGCTTCGGACCAGATGTCGCCTTTGATCCGACGGAGGATCTAACCCGTCTCGCTTTCGATACAGTCGCCCTGTACACGATGAGCTACCGGTTTAACAGCTTCTACGAGAAGGATCTGCCACCTTTCATTGTATCAATGGCCAGGTTCCTATTCGAAAGCGGGCTGAGGCAACAAAGACCCAAGGCGGTGCAGTCCTTCATGAGGCAAACCAATCAACAGTACGAGGAGGATATCAAGCTCATGACGGATGTTGTCGATGAACGTGAGCACCTTTCTTTCTCTGTGGGTCTTGCATGTAGGACTGATGTGTAGACTAACAGTCATTGCTCACCGCAAAACTCACCCTCTTGCCGGCTCAAAGGATCTTCTTTCCCTCATGCTGGAAGGCAAAGATCCTAAGACTGGGCAGGGCCTCTCTGACGCGAACATCCGCTATCAGCTCATCACCTTCCTCATCGCCGGACACGAGACAACCGCTGGCACGCTGTCTTTCTCACTTTATTATCTGGTGTCCAACCCCTCGACGTACGCCACACTGCAACATGAGATTGACAGGGTTCTCGGTGACCAGCCACTTACCCTGGATCATATTCCCAAGCTTAAGTATGCCGCTGCTGTCCTGCGCGAAGCCCTTCGCCTCAATCCACCAGCACCTGCGATTGGACTTGTCAGCGTGAACGACCGCGACGTCCTCGGAGGCGAGTTTGAGGTGGGTTCGGAATGGAATTGCGTTCTCGATATTGCGGGCCTGCATCGTGACCCCACCGTATGGGGTGATGATGCAGAAGCTTTCCGCCCGGAACGCATGCTTGACGGTAAATTCGAAGCACTTCCACCAAATAGCTGGAAGCTTTTCGGCAACGGCGTACGGGGTTGCATCGGCCGGCCACTGGCGTGGCAGGAGGCGATCATGATGTTAGCCACCCTTTTCCAGCGCTTCGACATCCGACTGGACGATCCCAGTTACCATCTGCACCTCAAGCAGACCCTCACCGTCAAGCCGAAGGACTTCAAGATACATTTGATCCCTCGGGAAGGGAAGAAGATTCTCGCTATTCCTGGCATGCAGCCATCCCAGCTCGCACCGGGCGTGCGTGAAGCTCCATCCATACAGAATGGACATGCAGGGGAGGGGAAGGGCACACCTTTGCTTGTTCTTTTCGGAAGCGACAGCGGCACATGCGAGGGCTTTGCTCAACAAGTCGCTTCTGACGCAGCATCGTACGGCTTCAACCCCAAGATGGGGGCCATGGACAGCGTCGAGGATGTGACGAAGTTGCCACGCGATGGACCAGTGGTGATCATCACCTCGAGCCGCGAGGGCCAGCCTCCCGAGAATGCTGTACATTTCGTCCAAGGGATCACTGATATGGTTCCTGCAGAGAAGCCACTCGAAGGAGTCCAGTATGCCGTATTCGGTGCAGGCAACCGTGATTGGGCGCGCACGTTCTTCCGCATCCCGAAGCTCGTCGACTCTCGATTGGAGGTGCTCGGTGCTGAACGGCTGGTTCGCCGGGGAGAGGGTGATGCTGGTGGAGACGAACTGTTCAGTTCGTTCGATTCTTGGGAGAAGACACTTTGGCCAGCACTTGGCAAAGCGTTTGATACTACTGCCCCTCCCCATTGCAACCTCGAAGGGGTGATGAAAGATGACCCGGTCGTTACTGTCACTGGCACAACGAGAAACATCCTCCTTCGCCAACCTGATCTAACGGAAGGATGTTGCGTTGAGAATCATATTCTCACTGCCCCTGGACAGCCAGTCAAAAGACACATAGAGTTCCAACTTCCTCAGGGAATGGAATACCGCCCTGGTGACTACCTGACCATTCTTCCTCTCAACCCACCTGAATCTGTACACCGCGTCCTCACGCACTTCAACATGCTCGGCGAGACGAAGATCGCGATCAAGAGCCACGGGCCGACAACCCTTCCCACAGACGAGCCTATTAGCCTGCAAGACATCTTCTCTGGGTATGTCGAACTCGGGCAACCCATGACACAGAGGAATCTGGACGATGTCATGCGCTATGCGCCCAATGAGGGCCCCGAGCGACAGGCACTCAACGCGCTTGTAGCCAACGCGAAAACCGAGATTTTTGAGAAGCGCATGGCAGTGCTCGACTTGCTTGAGCAATACCCCAGCATCAAGGTTCCTCTAGGCCAGTTTATCAAGCTCTTGCCCTCTATGCGTATACGCCGTTACTCGGTTTCCTCTTCCCCGCTGTTCAACCCGAGCAACTGCGCCCTAACATTCTCTGTCATTACTGGCCCGGCTCTTTCTGGAAAAGGCGAGTTCGTCGGCGTGGCGAGCAACTATCTTGCACATCTTAAGCCCGGTGACCCGGTCTCCCTGGCCATCCGGCAGAGTGCAGTCAACTTCCACCTACCGGCGGACGTCACCAAGCCTATCGTGATGTTCTGTGCTGGATCCGGATTGGCTCCCATGCGCGGGTTCCTGCAGGATCGTGTGGAGCAGCTCGAGGCCGGAAGGGAGGTGGGCAAAGCGCTCCTGTTCTTCGGCTGCAGAGATCCGGCCGAAGAGTATCTGTATAAGGAGGAACTTGCTGCCTGGAGCGAACTTGGGGCAGTCGAGCTAAGGCCGGCTTTCTCTCGACATCCGGAGCTTTCAGGAGGCTGCAAGTATGTGCAGGAGTGAGTACAGTCCTTGTGCATGCAGTCCGTCCGTTTACTCATACCCTCTCGTAGCCGCGTATGGAAAGATCGTAAGATCGTCCGGTCCCTGCTCTTTGATCAGGGGGCCCGATTCTATACCTGTGGTATGGCAGCTATGTCCACCGGTGTGCGGAACACATGCGTCAAGATCATCGCCGAATCCGGGCCACATAGTCTTGAGGAGAGCGAAGTCATGTTCGAGAAGATTGCGATCGAGCGGTATTGGACGGACGTGTATGGCTGAATGCAATATATACCTGATGGTGTAGCTATATGAGTAACTGATCGTCGAAATGACGCTTACGAAATCTGACTTGTGAGACCCGGTTATCAAGATATGTTGAGATAAAAGTAAGGTTGATGGTGACTAAGGGTACTGTCAGGATGTGCTCACGTTGCGTGAATGGACCGTGAGGAATGAAGATGCCGACGGTTTGGTGCGAGACTTGGAAACGAGGATGAACTTGTCCAATACCGAAATGAGCCACGGACTTCAATGAGATTGAGAAACGACGGACGCGTCTAGATAAGCTTGCGAAGGAAACCGAACGTAGTCTTCCACACTTCCTCCCTTACGCCCCAGTAAAACGCTCCTCCTAGCACCGCCAAGATCCCCGTCCACGCAGCGACTCCCATAAGCTTAGCCATGCGAATATTAGCGTTCACCTCGGCCGAGTCGTTCGTATGGGGGAACGGCACGTCCGGCACGGGCACGCCCAGGAACTTGCACAGCGGTTCCCAGCCCTCCTTGACGTTGAACTCGAGCAGCTGGTCGGGGGGGACGATGTCGCGGATGAATGCGCGGTGCCGGGTGTAGACCTCCGGCCCGCTCAGCACGCCGTAGCGTGCCAGCCACTTGTTCTCTAGGATGGCAGTGACGACGCGGGACTGGAGGCCGAGGAAAGGGATCGGGTAGACAAGAGCCTGGTAGGAAGTGTATGACATGCAGTAGACCGTCTCGCTGCACGACTTCCACCAGACTTCGGGGGAATCGCGCAAACCGAGAACGACCTTGGCTTTGGGGAAAGCGGCCATCAGCTCGGGGACGAGATCGCACCCGGGGTTGTCGACTGTTGCGCGGAAACCGGCCATCAGCGCTCGGAAGTCTGTGGCTTTGCCTGCGAAGGATTAACAGGGCTTCACAACGTGGTTCCAGGCGCACCGTTCAGAGCATCGAGGAAGGCTACACTCCGGGCGGGTGTCTCGAACAGGGATGCCATATGATGACATGGCGCAAAGCCGAGGATGGACAGTGCTGCTTGCCTACAAATTGGTCAGCGCTAAACATGTTTGAGACGCATGCGACTGACATGGATGATGTCCCGGTTCAGCTCCGATGACTTGGAGTTCGACATCGTCGTCGGATGCTTTGGCGTTGTGCTTGACTAAGGTGTTGTTGAATGGTGCCATGGTTGTAAACTGATGCTGATGGGGTTGAAGAGCACGAGCATGAAGCGGCAGGCCTTTTATTTCCTAGTGGTTGACGAGGTGTCTTGGGATGCTATGCAGGGGAAACGTCACTGTTCCTTCCCCCATGTGCGCCTTGCATGCACCGATCATATTGAATGTCCATGAGGCCAAGAATAGAGTTGCCACCCAGGGTTGATCACTTCGATCGCACCGCATGTGAGCAAAAATATGTTCACGTTGTGACCAGCCGGCGAGTCTGTTTCATGCTTGAATTCCAAAAATGGGCGTAAGCGCTCAGTCCCCCGCCAGTTCTGAGTCAGTTCCATCGCCTTGATCGGCCACACCCGATGTGAGGATGGAGTCCTGTGAGAAAATCACAGACAACAAGAGACCGCACATAGAGGCATCATTGACTGTAACGACATATGAATGGACAGAACGACCAGGAGAGTGGGAAGGGTGACATGAAAATAAGCCCGCTCGGTGAGGATATGCAGCGAGGGCTGTCATTTCCCATGGCATAAGAGTACCACGTCGTCTCTTGATGACAGCACTGCGCTAGAAATGAGAAGTACACTAGAAAGCAGACAACAAGACGGTTATCTCGGAGAAGGTTTGAAAGGACGAATGAATCCCAAACACCTTATATGTCGTTTGCTCGAGGAATCGAATTGGTGAGATGCGTGGGGAATGGCGCGATCTGCTTCGCCTGATCCCGAGCATATATACAGGTGTTTGAGTAATGTGATATTATATACCTGGACTATGCCGCTCTAATGGACGTTCAATGTCGGTTTATAATGCTCGAGGATCAAGCTCTGGATGATGGAAGAGAAGCAAAGAGTGATCGGGACCAATTGGAGGATGAGGATGGTTCTCTGTGAGCTCCATGCTCTGTGTCTCACACTCTTCTCTGGCTCTTCTGGCTATCGTTCTCGAATGGTCACCCAGTGACGTCACATGGCGTATGTCATCGTTGAGCGGCGCGAAATGAAAGACCTGGAAGCGTTGGTGCACCAACCTGCGGGGTGACGGGCTATAAGACCACACCATGAGCGCATACACCTAGCCTTGTCCCAACTGCTGTCAGCTGAACCTCTCCAACTCCAGTAATCCAACCATGGCCCCTTCCGAACAATACAAACCTGGGTTCGTTCCCGACTTCCAGCCTCAGAACGCTGTACCAGGCAAGCAGCACAAGCTCGACCCCGAACCACACGACCGCGAGCTGCACGACGGCTCGCTCTATAAGCCTGCTGGGAAACTGGAGGGGAAGAAAGCATTTATCAGTGGGGGTGACTTGGGGATTGGAAGATCTGTCGCTATCCTGTTCGGTGAGTGGGTTAGTTGTATGTTGTTGGAAGAGGCACTGATGGATATCGTAGCGCTTGAAGGGGCAGATGTGAGCATCGTACACCTTCCGGAAGAGGAGAAGGACGCGCATGATACGGTGCAGAAGATCAAAGAGTGCACTGGTGGAAAGCGGAAGGTGCAGCTGTTGCCGATCGACCTTACCAAGGAAGAGAACTGCAAGAAGGCGATTGAGCAGCATATACAAGCATTCGGGGCGCTGGACTCTCTGTGCGTCAACTATATTGTCATGCCAAGAAGTACCATCTAATGACACGCAGGATTCTAAACCACGGCACCCAAAACGCCGTCAAGTCGATCGTCGACCTCTCCTCCGCCCAGTGGCACCACGTTTTCGACACGAACATCCACTCCTTCTACCTCGTCAAGCCGCCCTCCCGTACCTGAAAGAGGGAAGCACGATAGTCTTCAACGCGAGTATAAATCCCTTTGTGGGACATCCGGAGCTGGTGGATTATACGAGTTCCAAAGGGGCTGTTGTCGCTTTTGCTAGGGCGCTGAGTAACCAGCTTGTGGGAGAAAAGGGAGTTAGAGTGAACGGTACGCCCTCGTCTATTCCCATCTCCTCTGCTCGCCATCTGTCATTTTTGTACTAATGGGAGGCGCAGTTGTCTGCCCAGGCCCGATATGGACGCCCCTTATCCCCGCGACGATGTCCGAATCTTCCCAGAAATCGTTCGGGAAGAACGTGCCGATGCAGCGACCTGGACAGCCTATAGAGTGCGCGACATGCTTCGTGTTTTTCGCCAGTCCGGATAGTGGTTACCTCAGTGGGCAGACGTTACATCCGAATGGTGGTAGTTATATGGGCTAAGTGACAGAGGTTAAGTGTGTAGACCGGTTACTACCGTTCCTGAGTCTCTAAATTGAATGAAACGGATGCGAAGGCAAAATTTGGATTCCGTAAGACAACTCGGCGACTTGATCTCCGATCGGAGTAATTTTTCCTGGTACATTAATAGTTTCTGCTCACCTCACGTCTCGTCTACATCTTTGATTATTCCACTAGTTACTAGTTCCGAATTTGGAACATGTCAACAACTATGTCCTCCAAGGAGCCGGAGATAGCAGTCATCGGAGCCGGCTTTGGTCGGACCGGCACAAGCTCGTTGTGAGTCTCTTTCTAAGGGACATGGAGCCTACCAAACTAGGGCTGAATGTTGGCGACAGAAAGATCGCCCTAGCACAACTCGGCTTTGGTCCGTGCAATCATATGACAGAAGTGGTAAAGGATACGGCCAGGTGTCTAGGCTTCATCCGCGCATATCACGGTACCCCCACATTGTCCCCCAACCACTGCCCTTCTTCTAACTTACTTTATTCAAACAGGCAAACCCACAGACTGGCGGAGCCTCATGCGTGCCTGGGGAGCAACAGTCGACGACCCGACGTCCGACTTCGTGCCCGAACTGATGGCTGCCTACCCCAATGCCAAAGTCGTGCTGACAGTCCGCGACAGCGCCGAAGCGTGGTGGGCGTCTTTCCAGAGCACGATAGCAAGATTCGATTCCCCCTTGAGCGGGCTGCTGGTGTTTAGCATCCCGCAATTCTTTATTGCCTGGCGGCTTGGGCGAGAAGTGCGCGCTTTCCGTCGAAGGACGTATGGGTCCCACGACGCCCAAGGGTATGAGAAACATAATGCGCGCATGATCGCCCTCGTTGCGAAGGAGAGGATGCTCGTGTACAATGTCAAGGAGGGATGGGCGCCGTTATGCGAGTTCCTGGGCGTGCCCGTTCCCGAGGGCCCGTTCCCGAGGACGAACGAGACGAAGGACATGATCAGGATTATGTGGACAATTCGCGCTGTTGGGGCGGCGGCTTGGACTCTGGAGCTCGGACTGATCGCGTTGCTCATTAGGCAATCGATCAGAGGAGGATGGTGGCGAATGTTGGACGTGAGAAGGTTTGTGGGAGAATTGTGAAAAGAAGCCTACCAGTAAACCTGGAGAACACGTGATGATTGGTCATAAAGACGGCGCAGGGCCATGGCCTTCCTTTTCCTTTTCCCTCTGATTTGACATTAATGCTGCTTGATCTGCTCCGAGTTTTACATTCCTTACCATAATGTCTTCATCACCTTCGACTTGAGCGTTTGTATGTGCGCATACTGTGGTATTTCTGGCTCATATGTGCCGTACCGAGACGATACTTCTTTCCGCAACGTATAATTACTCGGCGTCTCTCTACTCTTTTAGGAGATATTGACAGTGCCAATCTGGGCATTTACCTCATTGTTATCGATGCGGTCAGCCCGGATCCGTGCTGATCGGATTACCTTGCGACTGTTTTCGCGTTTTGCCGAGATGCACCAGTCATTCCCCCGCAAGCTCGTGATGTCATTCAGCATGCTATTCGGACTGTCAATCCTCTTTCTGCATCTGGCATATAAAGAGAGTGCTCTATCACTCATTGGAGTATCTTCCCTCGAGTCTCAGCTTCATTCAACATGGGAATCTATGATGCGCTTGTCCTTGCCGACTCTCCGCTCTTCACCTACTACCCGCCTCCTGGGCTCGACCCCTCATCGTCCTGGGTAACGGTCTACCCAAACGCCACCCTGCCGGTCTTTTACTACAGCACGGAGACTCCTGTCGCTTCAGTCCAGTTCGATTTCTATGGCAACGAGGTAGGGCTCATCGCACCTGGCGAACCTGGGTGCGGATATACGATCTCGATCAATGGCGTGTTCCAGAATCATACCTTCCACCAGTCGTTCGACCTTCCCGTGGGGCAGTATCATGTGGAGCTCGATGTCGCTTGTCAACCAGGACAGTCTATGGCATTCGAAGGTGTTATACTGTCTGAGACCCAGGGGCCTAATGACCTGTATGCTGACCCGTCTATCTGTGAAGCACATGACTAACCACAGTGAAGCATCGATGACACTGTAACGCTTACCAAGAATGATATTCGCACTACTGGGCTGTGGGAAGAGAAGGTGGTCTACTCGGTGCGCATGCCTTCCACATACTATCATTGTACTAAACCGGATCTCAGCCATACTACCTTGCGAACTTCACTCAATTTCAGACCTATTTAGTACGTATTATTAGGCGTTCTTTATTTGAGGGACTTATCCCGTTCACAGCCTGGGTCTACCCTTTCTTACACCTTCAAAGGTGTCCAAACCCAGATTATCGGCACTGTTGGGCCACAGAGCGGCAGTTTACAGGTCACAATCGACGGCCAACCTTCTAAGATATTGTCGACCTACCGGCCAGGATACGACGATACGGTGGTGCTATATCTCAAGCAGTTCCTAGATAACTACGAGGAGCACACGGTGGAAGTGACGAACCTTGGTCAGAACCTTACGATACTGCAGATGAACTACGATGTCCTGTAAGCAGAGAGATGAGCTTCCATTTGACGTGCTAACATGTGCCAGGGCACCCGAGACCTAAGCGACCAACTAGCGCTTGCATCTTTTCTCTGCATGGATTTGCGTTGTCTTCACACTACTCGTGTGAAACAGTTACTTTTTTTTTGAAATGAAACATTTGATTGGTGTCCACATATGCATGTGACAATACGTTGGGAATCTGTACGGTGTGATATGTGTTGTTCTCAGGTGTTTTGTGTGGCAAGGCAGCATACCAAGTGAAGCCAGCGCACATTCATCGACCGACACAACACGGATGCCACACTGGAACAGACAATCTACAGCATACAGATGATTTCTCATTCGGATTGACATTACTTATTTTTTGCTATTCGATTCACATGGATCCCGTCCATGACTTACCTGAACGCACATTCATTCAGGTACAACCCATTCAGAAGGGAACGGTCCGGCAGATTGCCCTGTCAACCCGGGTGTTGGAGCGGTCAGCATGGGGTGAGGGCAGAAGAGAAGTTCGGAGATGATTTAGAGACGGTCGACGTTGCCGAGATCGCGGCACGCTTCCTTGACACGGTCAGACATCGTCTTCTCGCCCTCACGGACCCAGACACGAGGATCGTAGTACTGCATTCAATGTCAAAAAACACATTGAGGGAAGGCAAATGGCAACAGGTAGACGCACCTTCTTGTTAGGCTTGTCCGCGCCCTCGGGGTTGCCGACCTGGGTCTGGAGGTAGCCAGCCTTCTTCTGGAAGAAATCGCGCATGCCGACAAGGTAGGCGTACTGCGTGTCCGTATCGACGTTCATCTTAACCACACCGTTCCTGACAGCCGTCTCGATCTCTTCCTTAGTTGAACCGGAGCCACCATGGAAGACAAGGAAACTGGGGAGGAAGTTAGAGGAGCATTGTGCTAACAAAAGCAAAAGGCGCACAGAGGCTTTGTGCCCTTGACGTTGAGCTGCTCCTCAGCATACAGCTGATGCTTCTGCAGGAGTTCTGGGTGGAGCTTGACATTGCCCGGCTTGTAGACACCATGGACGTTACCGAAGGCAGCAGCGATGGAGAAGTTGGGGGAAATCTTGCTGAGGGTCTTGTAGACATCGAAGACGTCCTCAGGCTGGGTGTATAGGCTGGCGTTATCGACATCCTCGTTGTTCACGCCGTCCTCCTCACCACCAGTGATCCCGATCTCCATCTCGAGCCACTGACCCATCTTGGCCATACGCTCGAAGTACTTGGCGCACAGTGCAATGTTCTCCTCCTTGGACTCTTCGGAAAGGTCGAGCATGTGAGAAGAGAAGAGGGGTTCACCGTGTGACTTCATCCACCGCTCGTCCTCCTCAAGCATACCTGATGTTGCGGTCAGCTTCTCTACACCCAGACCACAATGTCCACATACCATCGAACCAAGGAAGGAGCTTCTTAGCGCAGTGGTCGGTGTGCATAACGACAGGGACGCCGTATGCCTTGGCCACGAGGCGGACATGGTGAGCAGCCGCGATAGCACCAACGATAGACGCGTTCTGGTTCTTGTTGTCGAGTCCCTTGCCGGCAAAATATGCTGCACCACCCTGGGAGACCTGGATGATAATGGGGGACTTGATGTCGCTGGAGAGCAGGATTAGTCTGTATCAGATGACGGGAAGGTTCGCCGTGCGCACCGAGCGGCCTCGAGCACGGCGTTCACGGTGGAAGAGGAGGTGCAGTTCTGGGCATATGCGGTAAGCTACCAGTTATACATGGGCAATATAGGGACATACGATGGCAGGGATAGCAAACTTCTCCTTCTTTGCCCACTCGAACAGCTTGCGGACGTTATCTCCAGTGAGGACACCCGCCTGTCCACGAAGGCGACATCAGGGTCTCTCCTTCGTGCTCGCTCGCTGTTTACTCACGGGGACAACATCAAGGACACCCATTTTGATGCTGAGGACTATAAGTGGTGGTGGTATGAAAGAGAGGACAGTGAGCAAGCTGGATGGAGGGTGATGAGGGTGAATATATGCACTCGCTCTCCACTGAAAGGTGACTGACGTAGCGGAGATTGAATTACATGTATAGCGGACCGTGAATTCACCGCGGGTCCGAACACACCATGTACGGCCAAAAAAGGAAATCATCGCAGGCTGACCGTTTTTCCCACCGAACAACAACGCGAACGTGCCTGACGCCCTGAAGGATTCCCGACCTGCCCCGAGAGCCACGCGGAGGCAGACTGTGAGCGGGGGCGGAGGTATTCTTGACCAATCACAGCGCGCCTGATTCTCCCTCACCGGGACAAAACTACTCCGCGTTCGTCCTCGTCGTCTGTCCTGCTGTCCTCGTCGTCCTCCTTCCCTTCTACGCAGACGACAAAAGATGCAGGCGCTCATCACCCCCCGTGCTGCTGCCGCTGCAAGGAACGTCCGTGCAGCGAGGAGCATCGTCCTCGCCGCTCGTTTCAACACTGGTAAGTTCACATCCAAACAACAACGAACAGTCGACATCTAATGCTGTTGTATAGCCCGCCCCTCCTACACACAGTCGACGCAACCCAAGCAGGCAGAGGCAGGTGCATTCACCTACAAGCCCGGTGGACGTGTGTCACTCTCCTTCTCCTGTCCCCTCTGAGCTAACACCCGCGCAGCCATCATCCGTGGCACGGTAAACGACGCTGTTCCCTATCCTCACCCCTCGCGCTCGCATGGCTCCTACCACTGGTCGTTCGAGCGCCTCCTCTGCGCAGCGCTCATCCCCTTGACCGGGGCGACCTTCGTAGTGAGCGGAACAGCGCACCCGATCCTGGACGGCCTCCTCGCTGTGTCTATCATCGTCCACAGCCATATCGGGTTTGACGCATCGCTGGTGTGTGTTCTCCTGCACACTTACGAATATCAAGCTCACCTCATTCGCTCATGCAGACGGACTATCTCCACCCGCGCAAATTCCCTCTCATTGGTCCTCTGATGAAGTGGCTCGTCCGGGGGATGACAGCCGGCGCCCTTGTCGGTCTCTACCAATTCAACACGAACGATATCGGTGCGTTCCCTCTTCCATAATCGAACATACTCTCACGCTCTCGCGCTCTTTGCAGGCCTGACAGAATTTATCAAGCGCCTCTGGCATGCATGAGCACGCCTCCGTGGCGACGGGTAGGTTGTATCCTACGTGTATGCTGCAGTTCTGCAACTGGCACTCGTATTCCCTCGCTCTCTGTATTATGTCTGCCAAACAATGAGGAGAAATACGGATCCACTCTGGCGTGCCCATGTTTGTGCTGAACGGCGTCGGGGCTCCCCGTTCCGACCTCCCTCGCAACGTACTACCGTTGCACCACAGGCAATCCGTTCCCGGAGACTCGGGAATGGCCTGTGAGAAAGCAGCGAGTTCTCCCAGGCTTGTGCTCATTACCCTCCTTTTATCCAAGCATGTTGAGAGCGCGCAGTAGCTCTGACGAGAGCAAAGAGAGCACGTTCGCCAGCTGGCAGAACGGATAAACGACGAGGGTGAACTCCGAGGTGATCGGTCCTCATCGTCTGCTGTAAGAACGCAACAGAAGACGTTCCCACGTATTGGAACAAGGACGTCTTCCACTCTCTGTCTCTGACGACCAACACGCATCGAGTGACATTGGACAATGATATTAATCGTTTGCATCGAGGTCAATGCTCTGCTCAACTATGCTATTCGTTCTACGACGGCCCTGTCACCCTCCGGGCTTACATCACCCCACCATCGGCGAGGAGCAGATGGCCACTTAGGCTCTCACAGCATGGACTGCACGACCTCATGCCTCACATTCAATTATTAGCCTTTGTCCCTCAAGCCCGTTCCCCCCATCCCCATCTCCATCCTCGACGACGATGTCCTGGCTAGCCTGGCCCTTCAGTAAGGTCCTGCTCGCCGACTGCACCCCTTCCCCCGACGTCCAAGAACTGGAAATCATCGGCGCCGGTCTGTCGCGTACGGGTACCGTCTCCCTGTGCGTGCTTTCCTTTTCCCTCTGTGCATGGATTGATTGGTTTGCGGTTGTGTTTGGGGGGGTGTACAGGCACACGGCGCTCACTATCCTTGGCTTTGGGCCTTGTCATCATGGTGCCGTGCACTTCTTCTATCCGGAGCGGAGCGTAGCGTTTACCAAAGCGCTGAAAGGTGAGCTCCTCCCGTCTTCCGATACACATGAACCTAACCTCTCACAGGCGAACCAACCGACTACCGCGCCTTGATGCGAGGTTACAGATCCATAGTCGGCGCACCTCTATGCAGCCTCGTCCCCGAGCTCCTGTCCACTTTCCCCAAGGCCAAAGCCATCCTCACCCTGCGCGACACTCCCGAGCAATGGTGGACCTCAATGATGGCCACGGTTCCGCCGATGAGCTTCCCCCTGTATAGGTGGAGCGTGTATCCTATTCGGTACTTAGGCGTCTGGAACCAGCTGGTACGGACCATGCTTGAAGAACGGTGGGACCTGCTGTACGGCCGGGGTCGGCGTGTGGGGATCGAGAATTATACAAGGCACGAGGCGTACATCCGTGCGCTGGTGCCGGGAACCAGTTGCTGTTGTACAACGTCAGCCAGGGCTGGGAACCGTTGTGCACGTTCTTGGGCGTGCCGGTGCCGGAGATACCCTTCCCGAGGAGTAATGATACGAAGGTGATGCGACGGGAGATGAGGAGGGCAATGATTCTTGGCTGGGCTTGTTGGGCGAGCGGGGCGCTGGGGGTCGTGGGTATGGGGTGGTTGGTGTTCAGGTCGGGGGTGCTACGCGTGGTCCTTCGGACGGTACGCGCAGTGCGTGGACAGCTTGTCGTCGAGGTTGTTTGCTTATATCCCCTGTGGAATTGATGGGCATGACGATGTGCGGAGAACTGCACTCTTCCGTCATCCTATAACCCAATACGATTACTCAATAAATGATACAGTACATGAAGTGAACATACATCGACCCCAGTGAGCATACACAAGACTTAGCGCGCATACATCAAGCGCACCCGTCAACAGTGCGCATACATCGACCCTCCTCGTCCTCCTCACTCCTCATTCCACCTCTACCCCTGCCCCCCTCATTGCCGCCTCGAACCCCTCGGATCAACGGTGCTAAACCCCACTCTCAAGAGCCCCCACTTGGATCTGACGACCCAGCTCTGCCCGAGCGCGGAGGACACCCGCTGGAGGTGGAGGATGTCGTCTAGCGCCAGAGTGGGCGAGAAGAAGGGAAACATGTAGTGGTGGATCGTAAGTGTGCGAGCGGGGAGGGAGAGCGTGACGAACCGGTCGGAGTAGCCTTGCGTGTAGTCGACGGCGCCGGATGGGAGAGGATTGGAGTTCTTGGGGGGCTTGGGTGTGTGTGTGGGCTTGGACTTGGGTTTGGGTTTAGACTTGGGTTTGGACTCATCGTGCCCGTGTGTGTACTTAGAGTCATGCGCAATTTCGTGCTGGGAAACCACCGGCATGCTCTCAGGCACATGAGCGGTCCTGATCTCCTCCCTCGGAGACCAAGCAAACCCCTCCATAACCAGGGTGAACATCTCCGGTTCCGGCAGTACCGGGCGTTCTAAGTCGTCCCGCGCCCACGTCTCAGGTGGAGGGAGCTCATTCGTTTGATACGCGGGTTCGAGGAGGGCTTGCCAGGAGAAGGCGGTTGGAGAAGGGGAGAAGAGCTCGGGTGGGGGGAGGATGGGATCTGTTTCTGTGCGTGTCCATATTTCGGGTGAAGGGAGATAGTCCATGATGAGGATGTGTTTGATGGTAGAAGGTTACATACTGTTTGATTCTGACTTATAAACTCCTTAATAGCTTTGATTCGCCGAGGATGGCGGGTGAGAGGGCGGGGCGACACGGACGGAGCACGAAGCGCCCGCGATGGGAGGAATTCCCTTTTCAGGGGACAACGCGCAGCAAGTACACTGTTTTCTTTTCTTCGATGCCAAGCAGTGCATTTCAATTTTTTTGGGATATTATGATTAACACAGGTAACAATAACAGAGGATTCTGCTTTCACTACATTATCCGTCCACGCTTCTCGGAATGTCCCCCTACACGTCGTGCACCAAATCATAAAGTCTGAGGTCGTCAGATGAAATAAAACAAAAGGGAGGTCGTGGTCCATTCATCGTCCATCATCCATCATCCATCGTGCGCTTAAACCTTCGCCGCAAACCTGCGCTCACGGTACCGTCCAAAGATGCCGCAGGAGCCAGTGCAGAAGCCCAGGAGGAGGGACGCAAACGCCGCGACCGTGAACCAGTTCGCGATCCCGTACTGGGCCGCACCGCCATGGTTGCGTATCTCGTCCATGGCAATACCGAACAGGACGAGGTCGACGATCATCGCTACGAGCGTGACGAGCCCCGCGAGGGAGGAAGCGATGGACATAAATATTGTTCCTGCGCGGGAGTAGGCGGCGCCACAGAGGCCGAAGAGGACTGCGAGCGCGGCGAGTCCGGCACCGATAGGGTGGAGAACGAGAACGTAGGTGAGGTTGTGGAATACGGTTTGGGAAAGTCGAGTGTTGGTTATTCCTGGTAGAGCATTGGGCCAGTAGTACCCGAGTTGGCGTGGGCTACCGGTGTACCCCCAACAGCCGAAGTCTACTTCTGCCCCTGCCCAGGAGGCGTTGAGGAATGTGACTTTACTCCATACCGGGACGGAGATCGAGGCCTGTAGAGAAATTAAGTTATGATGTAAGAATGTTTATGGGAGAAACGCACAAAAATAAGCAAGACCATTGCCGCGAAGCAAAAGAAGAGACCGGGAAGGGCAGGAGAGGCCATTGTGGATTAACTTGGAGTAGATTTGGATTAGTGGATTAGAGATTATACTCGTCGTCGTCTCGAGCTACGAACTAGGGGCGTTGAAGAGCAGGGGACGGTGAAGATGACCACACTCCATGTTACTGCCTTTAAACTGTCTGGCCGCAGTTCTTTGCCTGCTTTCATCAGAGCGGAACAAGTGCGGCACATGACATCATCCATCAGTTGGGGCGCTCCCGGGGGTCTTGTTAACCTGCTTCCGTCACTCTTTTCGGGCGCAGCACGTCACCGCTTTTGGGGTCTCAGGGACTTAGTGTGCGAGGACCGCGTGTTCGCAGAAGAAGACTGACGTTACTGACGTTTTTCCCTTTTCTTGCTTGTGCTCTTACTCCCAGCTGCTGTATTGTCTACTGACACAGAGAATCTCTATCAATTCAGATCCACAGAACTGAGGAGCAAGAGCGTCATACTTCCCAGACTGGGAAGTATGAAAAGGGGCGCCAAGATCAAACAGAGACATGCTGGAACCTCATGGAGCGGCAGTGCATTCCCACGCCCTGAGAGAGAGGACCGCCCTGATTGAGGCTTGGGCTGGGCGAACTCTACTGCGCACTACTGGCGAATTGCGATCCGGGTGTCTTCGCTTCTTGCAGGAGAAGTTGCAGAGGAATCCCGGACTGGGTGCGGTGTCGGGTCCGAGGACGAACATGAACATGAACACGGTTGAATGGGGCTTGTTGAATCTTGGGCTTACCACCGGACTTTTTACCGAACTCGGAAGCGAAGAAAGAATCATATAACGTAAGTACTAATCGGATCCGTTCAACATTTTCTTACATCAGCAGAAAAAAGAAAGAAACTTCATGAACGATCTCTCATCATGAGCCTGTCTGTTACTCCTCGCTGTTAAACACCCCGGCCTCTCTCATGATCCTTGCGAACGCCACAGGCTCCACAGTGCTAAACCCGACCCTGCACCATCCGCCTTTCCACTTGACGACCGACCCGGCCTCGATCGCCTCCCTTCTGCGTTTGCTCCAGAGCGCGCGTCTCCAGTCCCTTGCCCAGCCTATGCCTGAGCAGCTGGACAGTCCGCAGGGCTCGATGCCCATGCTGCTCACCGTCGAGGCCGGAACGAGGGAGATGATCTCCGAGAGCGGGATCGTGACCGAGCACATAGGGAGCAGGAAGTTGTACACCACCAGTGTGCCTTCGGGCACGGAGAGGCAGACGAATTGGTCCGCGTACCCGGACGTGTAGACCACTCCGGTGGAGGAGGGTGCGCGTTGGTAGCGCATCCCCCGCTTGGACACGGCAGTGGATGTGGAGAGCTGTGAGACCGACTCCGTCCCTATCGCTGTGGAGGAGGCGTGGTCGGAGAGGACGACGTCCTCGGAAGTCTTGGTCAAGCGCTGGAACATGATCGTGGCTGTGGCTGTTGGTTACGCTGCGGCGTGGCTGTCGAGACTGGATGCGGTGATATTCTGGTTGCTAGCAGGGGTTATGTACTTTCGTATTAGGGACATGGAGCGCGTCGTGGAAAGAGAGCAAAATACGCCTTGTACGCGAAATTGACTTTTCTGGGAAGAGTGCGCAGTGCACCGCTTTCCTTGCATATTGACAGAACGATACGAAAAGGAAAGTCAAAGTTGGTGTTTTGCTACCAAGGTGTCGGGGAAATAATGGTAAGGCGATGCGAGAATGATACAGTCGTTATCGTTATGTTCATGCGTCTCATTGCGCAGCGCGGGGCACCCAGCACAGGGCAATGCTTCAGTGAACGGAACATGGATGCTTCAAAGCTTCTCTACAACCGAACAGGTAAATAACAGAATGGTGATGCAAGAACGATACAGTTAACAATGATACAGCATTCCCTTCACAGCGCGCAGTCAATCCACGACCTCCGCACGGGCACCACTCGCCTCCAGCACCTCCCCCTCCTCCATCTTCCTGCCCATCAACCCGGGGCACGCTCCCTCAACAGCACCCACAAACTTCTCCTTATCCTCCACACTAAACCCTACGCGCATGACAGCCCCTCTATGGCGGAGAACGAAGCACTTCTCAAACTCCCGCTCCCTGTGCGTTAGAGTCAGGCGCTCCCAGTCTTGCGCCCAGCTCATACCCGTCCATCCGATGCCCCACGCTTTGTGATAAGGGAAATGGTGTAGTAAGGTGTAGCCGGCTAGGTGCTGTTTGGCAATATGCAGAATGCCAGTAGCAGATGTAGGAAGACGACGAGGGACTGCCGAGGAGTTGCCAAGGCTAGCTAGGGTCCCAGACAAGTCAGCGAGTACTTGGCGCTGACTACATCACCAGGTGCTGACTCAGAGGTAATGAGTCAGCAGTGGGTGGCCAAACAGAACCTCCCCAGGGCAGGTATGTATCCAGATGCGTAACCACCATGCTGAGGCTGCCCAGAAGGATAATATAGAGCCGGGGTATAAGTCTACCAACCCCGAGTTGCTCACGATGAGCAGCAGCAGACGGGCTGGGGTGGATGTCACCAATAGAGATTGGATGTACAGTCATACCCGAGATCTCGCATGGGCTCTGTCAACAACCAAGGCCATTTGAATTGGGGGGTAATGTGAGGTGAGGGGTCGGAGAGGGAGGGGATGGATTGGGGCGTCTAGCATGAGAGGAAGGATGTGATGGGGCTCAAGAAACTCGACACGAACATGGGTGACCAGTGAGCGGTCATAGACTCGGTGTGATGTTGCGTTGTCAACAAGGAGGAGGATGTGCCGGTCTCACTCTTTTGCCCAGTCATTGATGTCTTTCAGGTACTCGTTGAACAGCTCGCTGGTCATCCAAGCCTTCTGGTTCCAGTGATAATCAAAACCAAGCTGGGTACCGGAGCAGTTCTGAAGGCATCGAGGCATTTGGGCATGACCAAGGATGTATGGTGGCATCCGCTCTGTGCCATTGGCATTTGTGGTGAAGGGATAGGTGAGGCGAGTCTTCTCAGCCTTCAGTCCGGACATGGGTGAGTTGGCAAGGCCTCGGTCTGGTGGCATCTTGCCAAAGAGGCCTGCCTCGTCCATGTTGAAAATATTCTGCAACTCATACTGATCGGTGATCTTTCGGATACGAGTTCGGGCTGCTTCGACACTTGCTTGAGGCACTGATCCAGCTTCACCATGCCAATGAAACTCGCGCAGACCCATCCGTGCCTTGAAGGAATCAAGCCAGCCATTCGAGAGTGACAGAAAGTCCTCGGGCTTGATTCCATTTATCCGAGCAAACTTGCGTGCTTTGATTTGGATAATCTCACCAGAGAGTGCAATCTTCTTTGCCAGTGCCTGGGTAACCCAGCACTCTAGTGCAAGTTCAACCTTAGGAAACTCAACATTCCATGGTCGCTTGTACTGAAGATTTCCGGTGACCAGGGCAAGCTGGTGGAGATTGGCGGAATCCTTCAGGATGTGGGATACTGAGGACTGGGTGATTGACATGAACCCATGCTGGCAGAAGTGGGAAGCAACCTCGCTCTGAGAGAGGGTGGGATGTGCCTTAATGTGGTCGAGTATCGCAAGCTTTTGTGCAAGAGTCAAATGTTGGTGAGTGTGTGTGGTTCAAGTGGGGGGCATTTTCTGTCACAGATGATGATTTTCATATCACAAGGCTGGGGTGTGCTGTTATTGGTTGCATAGACCACAGTTTGATGGTGCAAAAAGACAGATTAGGAGTGCACAGACCACCCTCTGGCTGCCAGAAAATTCCCCCCAATCTCGCATTCAGTTATGAAACATGCTCCCACTTGGCAATGCATATGTCAAATCATGGGCATATTCATATCCCCTAAGTGACCACATAATGATGAGGTCTGTCATGCCCAGAACCCATGCAAGTTTGGGAGGAATGCAAGATCACTGGTATGCAACACGTCAGGTACAACTGCAGTTCTACAGCATGCATTTGGACCACATTTGGACCACATTTGCTTCTGCTCTGGTAGTCCCTGTCAGGGCACCAGCTCATTGCTTGGTCAAGAGACATGACTAAGCCTTTATGACATGGAAGTAGCTGGTATACCTTGGCATGTGCTGGAACCTGCTGGAAGGATTGGATGGTCAGGTGACCTGCTGTGCATGGCTGTGCATGACCTCATATGACCTGATCACCTGACTAGGCTGAGTAAGCAAGATGTTCTA
>NW_024467199.1:248617-296321 GCF_000292625.1 Dacryopinax primogenitus
TCTCTTCAGACTTGGTCTCTTAGGATCATCCACAGGTACCTATACTGTAGATAGGTCCTAGTCATCAGGTCTACTCCACTTCCATGTTGCCTGCTTAGACTCTTGGCACTCTTAGGTGAGCAAACTTAGTCAGCCTGTGTTGCCCTAACAACCTCCCCAGGGCAGGTATGTATCCAGATGCATAACCACTGTGCTGAGGCTGCCCAGAAGGATAATATAGAGCCAGGGTATAAGTCTACCAACCCTGAGTCACTCATGATGAGCAGCAGCAGACAGGCTGGGGTGGATGTCACCAATAGAGATTGGATGTAGTTCTACAGCACACATTTGGACTGCATTTGCTTCTGCAAATGCTTCTGCTTTGGTAGTCCCCTACAGGGTTGTATGGATGACTATGCAATACTCTGCATCACTTTCATCCCCAGCCGCTTGGTCACTTTGGCCACCAGGAGGAGGTTGGTTATATCTGAGAAAGGGAGGACTAGCTCCAGGTGGGTGATACAAAAGTTATGGATCATTAACATTTGCCTGAGGCTGTCGACCATGATGAACTTGTCAGAGTAGGACATGTTGAGTACCCACTTTCTTTTGTGCTCTGGTTCAATTGCTCAGTCGACATTGATGAGCATGGCTGGGATGGTTGCACTAGGCTTCAGGTTGTTCAGATGAACTGCACTTATATCATATATACCAGTACTAGTACTATTAGTGGCTGGCAGTCAAGAGGGCCAAATGTATGGTGGGTCAGATCAGACAAAACTGTCTGCTCCCATTTGACGCCAATCAATACTCGCCAATACCCATCTATACTGAACTATACCTCCCCATACCTGTATGTACTGCTAGGACTGTGCAGTACCCAATGGTCCACATTGGTACCCATCAGTATTCTGCTGGTATCCTGCACTATCACTCAGTACCCAATGATGCTGCCTGGCTTCTGGAACAACCCTCCATGCTTCTGCAGCTTCCTGCCCCATACCACTCTATATGGCAGAGCCGAGACCCTGAGCAGATACTGCCCCATACTGCCCCATACTGTCCAATACCAACGAATATGGTTGCATACTGACCGGACACTCCAGTATAGGCTGGTATAAACTGGTATGGTGCAGTACACAAAGGTATGTGTCAATGTACCTCCGAAATGGCTCCGTAGTTATGGTTGTGTCCGAAATGCTCAGTCTTACAAATGCGGGGTAAATGGAACCATTTTCGGCGATGAAGAACCGCCGGGCCCTTCTCGGCTCCCGTGTTCTCTTGTTTCTGTTCTTTTCCTCGCAGCCATCACAGCCTACGCCTCGAGCTGGACAACTGCTGCGCGCTGTTATCCTCTTCACCTTTCTTTATTGAATACAGGATGCCGACAATGCCATCATCGGAGCCTTAGGTGGAGTGCATGTGGAACTCTGTTTAATGCGGTGCACTTTTTGACGGGCGCCTAATCAGGTCTCAGGTTCGTGGTATGTACATTGATGCTTGGACTACGGCTCATGGATATGCCCTATCATACATGTGCATCAAACAGAGTAAGGAATAACTACTGAGCTAGTGGTTTCGCTCAGTCCGACACAGTATCCCATCAACCCATTACAAACTCATGGTCCATTACTCCCCCACTTGGATCTCCGTCCCCTGCCCTTCCTCTGTCGGCCGCTCTGGCTCAGCAGCCTTTGGTGGCTCGGGATGATACACCTGCTCATCATGTACTCGTGTGGTGATTCCTGGCTCGAGCTTCTCGAGTGTCTGGAGGAACTTGGCCGGGTCCTCCACTGTGAAGCCGACACGGTGACCGAGCCACGCGTCACGGTACTTGCACACATACGAGTTCTCCACGCTCTTCGATCGCGAGAATACACGGTGGAAGTCGCGTGCCCATCCGACGCCCGTTGCGCCCACGCCCCACGAGGTGACCCCTGACTTGGCCGCGTTCGCTGCAGGCAGGATATAGATGACACGGTCGAGGTCGATCTCCAGCGACGGGTGGATGATCAGCCAGTGCTTGATGAGCAGGGTGCGCTTAGCAGCGCACACCCGTACGTGATAGTCATCGTAATCGTCTACCCCTGCCGTACTGGGGACCTTGCGGAACTTCTCCTCATGCTCGGGCACCGCTGGATCAACCTTGCCCGTCTCGGCAAACTGCTGGTAGATCTCATTGTGCTCCGTCTCGGTGGTGTTTGGTACTTGGATAGATGCCATCGGGAAGTTCGGTAGTAAGTTGTGGTACCTCTGAAGGTATGGTTGTTCAGTAGTAAGGTTGGGTTGTACTGAAGAGACATGCGCGGTTCGCTTCCCAGCCTTTTTTATAGACAATGGGAAGCACAGAGGCCAATTACCGGTCACCGGACCTCCCGTTCATCCGACGAGTCATTAACATTCCGTTTCATGCGGAAACGCTGCTGTAAAGGGCCAAGAACTAGTCACGAGATGACTGGGAGAGGAAGGTGTTCGGGCGGGTGGAAGGGCGCTTGCGGCGGATGGCGGACCCGTGATTGGACCCGGTCAGCCCCGGGGTGTGAAAGTGAGCGGTCTCGATCATTGAAGATTATAACCTCCTATCTTCCAAATTTGCAGGGCAGTATCGGAACTGTGCTTCTGGTGGGCACTGGAAAATGCCGAAAATAATGGTGATTGAGTAATGGTACAATGTTGCTAATGTACAGAGAACATCAAAAGAGGAATGCATAGGCATCAACTACAGAGCTCCCCAGCGACTGTAGGGAAGTTCAGTTAAGCTACTGCACGGCCGTTATCTCACCCACCTCGTCTTGGAGCATCCAGCTCGTATGCCTGGTATCAAATTCTCGAGGACCCGTACAAACTTCTCCGGTCGTTCAACCGTGAATCCCGCACAGTACTCCTCCCCGTCCTCTGCCTTGAACTCGCACACGAAGCTGCGGTCGTACGCCTCGTTATCTGTTAGGGCACGGTCCGCGTCTCGCGCCCAACAGACACCCGTCAGGCCCACTCCCCACGGCTCGACACCACCCTCGGTGACTTCATCCTTTGCAGGGCGAATCCGAATGATGCTGTTGAGGTCGATCACGAGAGTGGGGTGCATGAAAAGCCAATGATGGATCGTGAGTGTACGTCGTGTGGTGCACACATAGATGTGCTGATCGTTATAGTCGCCTGGTTTCGGTGGACCCGCTGGCCCACCTGTCCGGCTTCTGAACCGTAATAACGAGAAGGAGTCGTTCTCCTCCTCGAGAGGCGTCACCTTTCCCGTGCGCTTGTACTCGTCGTACATGCTCCGGTACTTGTGGTCTTCCTCGACTGCAGCTCGGATCGAGTTCATGTACTTCGGGTCGCTACTGAGCGAGTCGATGAAGTTGCGGATGAACGAGAGCCGCAGGCGCGAGCTAACTCGCTTGACCTCGGAATGCGGCGACAACAGCTCCTTGAAGGCTGGCATAGTATCGATATCTTTGCGTGGTTCAATGTTAACGTTTGGTTGCTAGAGCGATGTCGGTGTAACGTTCATTTGGCGAACCCCTTTGCCAACGGAGGTGTGTATATATCTTCTGTTGGTGGCACATTCCAGACTTACGCGAAGGAACAGTAAGGAAAGCTCCCCGCACTCAAGAGAAGCTCCGTCAGGCGCCGAGTGAAGGGGTTCATAACCCTGGCACATGACCTCACACCGCACGGGCTCAGCCGGTTTAACCTGCCTTTTTCAGCTGCTCTGTTTCAGTCAGCGATCCGCCTTCGTTGCAGAATTGGTCTTCCGGACAATAGACCAACCGGCGGCGTACCCACTCCCTGCACATCCCGAAGCCAACACCAATTGAACATTACTCAAGAGAACAAGGTTGGTAAGGAACCCTGACTGGTCGTGTGCCTACTGGTAAGCATGTGAAAATGACGCAAAAATCTTGGCATCTCTATGTTTGGCGTCCTCCCATCCACCGAATCGTCGGTCATAGCGCCGATGAAGTACTGAGTGGTGACCGACGTCCTCATCCTTCTCCGCCTGCATGTACAACCGCATCCAAGAGCGAAAAAAAAATCGATATGCATATGGAGTAGCTCTCTGTTTTTGTGTCTTCCCTCGTCGTGCTTTATACAAATCGCGTTCCGGATCAAAATCGAGTGCAAATCGGATATTCGTAGCAGTCCTCGCGTTCATCATCGTCGTCGTCTCTGGCCTCGGATCTTCCCGACCGGTCTCTTGCTTATGAGATCTCTCCAACTTCTTCGTCCATAGGCACCTTAGTGATCTCGGGCCTGATACCCTGCAGCTCCTTCATGAACCGCTTGGGGTCTTCAACAGTAAACCCAGCGAGGAAGACGTCCCCCCACTCCTGGAACTGGCAGACATAGGAATGCCAGAAATTCCTGCCCGTAGTGGGGAGGCGATCCAAGTCCCTCGCCCACCCGATCCCTGTCTTTCCCACTCCCCAAGCCTCGACTCCACCGCTGGCAACCACGTCCTTTGCCGGTCGGATATAGTCCACTTTGGACAGGTCGATGACCAGCGTCGGATGTGCGATCAGCCAGTGCTTGACAGTAAGCGTTTTGCTCTTCGAACAGAGCGCAACGTGGTTGTCCGTATAGTCTCGTTCCGACGGGGTGCCCGCGAGCCCCCCAGTCCGGAACCTGGAGCGCATGATGCTGAACCACTCGTTCTCGTTCGCCAACGGGTGCACCTTTCCATTGTCAAGGTAGGCATCGTATATCATCCGGTAACGCGCATCGTCGTCCAGTGCGATCTGGACGGGCTCGACAAAGTCCGGGTTGACCAGGATAGACTCGAGATGATGCAGCTTCGGACGGTCGGAGGAGGGCAGTTGCTCATGCTCTGGATGCACGGCGATCGTCTCCGACTCTGAGCCAGACTCATCGTGGGAGACAGACAGCGCTTTCATGAACGGCATGGTGTGTGTTTTGGGTTACGGGGAACGAGGCCCTCGTTCGCAGAGGCTCTATATATGCTTTGGTTAGCGAGGGGGCTACCGTCCGAGGCCATCGGGACTCCAGGGGCAGGCGTGCGGGAGATGCATTGGAAATACATAATTATTTCCCCGCACAGGGCCGCACAGGGCGGCAGTCGCAGGGAGAAAAGGAGGACGACCCGATGGGGATCCGCCGTACTATACATAGTCAGTCCACTAATGTTGGAGTCTTTCCGTGGCCAGCCGCGTCACGTGCCCAAGTCCGAAATAGATGTCTTGGTGTACCCGGTTACCAGAGTGGGCAATGGTCCCCGGTTACATAGGCGTATGATGCCGCCCTCCCCGCCCCCCGCTGACCCGCAGGGTTGACGAGCCGCCTCCCTGAACCATATCCAGACATCCTCCCCACCTTCCCACCTAATCACCATACCACGTGTCCTCGAGCACCTCGACGAATCTGTCTGGGTTCTCGACCGTGAACCCTGCGTACCATTCCCTGCTCTCCCTGCCCTCTCCAGCAGGGGCGCGAAACTTGCATACGTAGCTCCGCTCGTACTCCTTCGTACCCGGATCCGTGCGTCTCACGTCTCTTGCCCAGCTGACGCCTGTTTCTCCCACACCCCAAGCGGTGATCCCGTGTGCAGGAACGACACATTTTGCAGGAAGGATGTAGATGATGTCCTGCAAGCCGACGGTAAGGGTGGGGTGGGCGATGAGCCAGTGCTTGATGATCAGCGTCCGTCCCGCAGCGGAGATCGACACGTTCGTATCAGCATAATCGTGTTTTCCTGAGCGAGAGAAAGCGGGGGAGGAGCCAGCGAGCATGAGAGCAGAAAGACGCTCGCGCTCGAGTAGCAAGGCGTGTACGCGGCCTGTCTCGCTGTATTCGTCGTATATCGGTGCGTATGCCACGTCTTGCTCGAATGCAGCGGCGACGGAGGGGTAGGCGGGTGTGTGCGTGCCCGAGCCTGAGGACGAGGAGCTGGAAGAGGATGGGAAGGGCTTGACGTCCCAAGGGAGAAGGGTGTGTTCGTTAAGTGCGAGGGTATTGAGGTCGTGAGAAAGTGCTTGCAGAGGCGTCATCATCTGAACGCTATTCATTGCTGAGATTGCTCGAAATGAACAAGTTGAAGTTGATGGTTGTCGTCAAGTACAAAGTCGTGTGTGAGACACCTCGTGACGAATTGTTTTTATGTCATTGAGAGTTGTTCACAGACCAAAGCCATGCATAGAAAACGAGGCGCCGTTAGCGTGTTTGCACTGCCTAGTCTCCGCCGTTGCGGGGCCAGGTTGCCCCTTCAACGTATTAGATTACGTATAATTCAGTGGAATGACATCGGCAAGTTCCGTTGAGAGCGTATCAAACACGTTGTCGACGTTGACAGATTGCAATTCGCCGCGCACTGCCGTTTAAGCGATAGAGAAATAAAAGGAAACAAGCACACGTCGTCGCCTGTGAACAAGGACACGAACGTGCGGGTCCATCAACTCGCCTTGGTGACGCGCCCGACATTAACCGCAGAACCATACACATAAAACCCGAATCGCCCCGCTCGGGATTGGATGTGGCAACAATTTAGAAAAAAAATTAGTTATACATTTACAGTACATCGTACACGTATGGTAAACACTGACAACACCACAGAATATTCACGGTCATCCAAGATTAGCTATAGTGGTCAATTTCAAGTGGTATGCTTTTCAGGGATCTTCGTAAATCCCGCCGTATCCTTATCCTTCTTTTCGTGTTCGTGCCTCTCCATCCGGTCCTTCTCCTCGCACTCCCACTGCGTGACCCCAGGAGCCATCCTCTCGAGTGCCGCCGCAAACTCACCCGGATCTTCCACCGTGAATCCAGCTCTCAAGTCCCAGAACGGGTCGATGTACTGCACGACCCAGGAATGATCGTACGCCGGATCACTCACCAGCACACGGTGGAAATCGCGTGCCTAGCCCATCCGATGCGCTGCCAGGCCCCAGCAGGTGACTCCGAGCCCTTTGACCACCAGCGACGCAGGGTGTATCCAGGTGATCGAATCAACTGGCACGACAAGAGTGGGATGGAACATGATCCAGTGCTTGATCGTCAGTGTCCGCTTCGTCCCGCACAGACGGACATGTCGGTCCTCGTAGTCGTCCGAACTGGGTCGGATAGCAGGGTCGTGTGCTTCAGCTTCTGAGATTGCTTCGGCCTCAAGAACGGGAGGGGGTACGACGCCCGTCTCGATTGCGGATGCGTAGAGCGCCTCATGCTGTGGGTTAGTGGGCAGTTGAACTTCGGCTTTGGTTGTGGTTGCCATGATATGCTCTGTGTGGTTGAACTCAAGAAATCAGTCGGTTGAATATCGATTACCGATGGCACGCTCCGACTTATATAGAGACACATCAGCCAAGTCTAGTCATAGGTCAGCAGGCACGGCACGTGATATCCAGCAGGCTGGGCGTCGCCTACGACCCGCATGAGCTTCAACCAGCTGATGAAAACGACACCGGCGACCTCGAACATGAGCCAAGAGGAAGTAGAGAATGAGGTAGGTGAGCACGGCCTTGCGCAGCAGAGATAAAGGGTAAGAACGGTAGCATGGATCCGGTCACGTGAAATTCTAGTAAATATCCAGGGAAAGGAAATGAAATTGTCGGAAGAGTGTACATCTGTGGAAGGTGAGATTGAGTACCTCGACCTGGACGAGGCAATCAGGAGTAGGCTGCCTCAAACACCGCCATCCCAACTATCATCATCATCCACGTCAGTAAGTAGCCATCGATCACAATATCGGTCCAGCAGATATCACGGAGCTAGTCATACTGTAAATGATCACATGACATTCATTCATTCCTTCTCCGCGTATTCATACAAGTCGCCCAATCTCTCATTCATGCGCGTCGTATCATCTCGTATCATGGACGAATCTACACTTGCGCTCATCGTATGATAGGTGCTGATGTTCAAGGGTAGGTATGCCGAGCCGTGATCCCATGAGCGGCCTTCTCGAGTGCAGCGGAGAACTTGAGCGGGTCGTCAACAGAGAAACCCGCCCTCAATCCCAAGCGCTCATCGGTGTACTTGCACACAAAGCTGTGGTCGTATGCCGTTCCCGAGGCGCCCTTCCTGTGCCCGTCCCGTGTCCACCCTACACCCGTCTCCCCAATGCCCCACACCTTGACTCCGAACTCGTTTACCACTACATCTGGCGCAGAGCGCAGGTAGATCACTTTATCGAGATCGATGACGAGAATAGGGTGGGAGATGAGCCAGTGCTTGAGCGTGAGCGTCTTGGCGGTCGTACTTACATGCACGTGTTCATCGTCGTAGTGCCCTGGGGAGGGCTTGAGCGGACCCTCCTGCAGCGACTGCAGGAACTTGGCCTCGTTCTCCATCACTGTGGGGTCGACCTTGCCCTCCGAGCGGAACTCGTCGTACAGGTACTTGTACTCCTCGTCCTCGTCGATCGACATCAGGTTGTCCTCCTCCGAGCCCGGCTTGAGCACGTTGGCCATGTACGCCATGAACTCTGCCGTGACTTCAGGTTTCCGTTGAGCGGGCATCGTTGTTTAGTGTGTATGTCGTGTGAGGTAGTAATGCGGTTGATGCCAACCCCAAGGATAGGCTCGTAAGACTTATATACCCCCTGCCGATGGGTCCGGGCAGGCGGCGAGGCGGACCAACGGCGAGAGACCAGGAGATCAAGGAGAATCGGAGCCAAGCGGTGCATGTGACCAGACCTGCCCACATCGAGCGGATACACGTTCATTCCGTTCCGCACCTCCAGTTGGCTGTCATGAGTCGCACATGACCATTTGAGGTGTTGGTCAATGTTCGAGAACAAGGAGGCGGGACTGGCTTGCGCGGGACTTGGATGCCGTATTGGGTCCGGACCGCCCCGAGCGGCACTGATGCCTGTTCGTCGTGACGCAATCCTCGGAGTCATGTTAGACCGAGCTGACCGGACGTCATTATTTCTTCATAGCGAATACAACGGGGCGCGATCCTGATTATAATTTGTTCTGTCAAGCACATACATTATACAACCAACCCCACATTATGTCTGCCTTTCCACAGTCCAATACGCATCGGCCGCTCCCAGGAGTCATGTCGAAGAAACACTAGTTCGACATTGAGTCACTTCCTATCAAAATGCGAGAGAACGGCCCACAGCTGATCATAGCTTATGGCCAAAATAGTCACAGTATTCGTTTGACCGAGATTCGTCACTATAACATTATGACTGCCGCTATTGTCCGCGAATGGCAGCTGCTTCACGTAGAGCGTGACTAGGTCGTCCGCGACAGGCCGATACGCCGACAGCGGAACCTCAGACTGCCCATCGATTGTCACCCTGAAAGGACCGGCGCTCGGTCCAACAGAGCCCATGATCGTGGTCTGTATGCCTTGGAAGTTGTATTCAAGTTGAGCACCCGTCTAGTCGCTGGTCTTAGATAGCACGAAACCAAGGAGAAAAGGACATATACATACACTGTTGGTCAAATATTGGGTGAAGTTTGCATGATAAAATTCCTGGTACGTTCATTAGACCTGGGAATAACATGTAATGTGGAAACTCACTGAGTAAAGCGTTGTCTCTTCCCACTGTCCTGTTGGACGAATGTTAGGAGCGTTGATGAACGTCGTAATGTCCTTCCTATGACACATCAGCCCACCAGCTTCAAATCACATGAAAACATACAGAGTGCTGTTCTCTTCTGTCGACTTGAAAGCGAAGCCTTCAAAATTGAAGAATTCTCCAGCCGAGTAACTGAGATTGACCTCAATATGATACTGCCCCGCAGGGAGCTGGACGGGTTCAGCAAAACCATTCTTTCCCGAGTCCGTGCCATTGATGAGCAGCGTGTATCCACATCCCTGTTCCTCTGGGCCAAGCAGCTGGAACTCACTCCCGTAAAAATCGAATTGGATGTTGGTTCCCGGAGCTTCTGTGTAGCAGACAGGGATCGGCGGCCAAGTGAACGGTGCGTAAGTGAGCATCCACTCCTCAGTAGGATCGACGCCCACAAAGGGCCAATAGGCAAGCAGCGGCGAATTCGCGCCTACAAGAGCAATGGCAGAAGCCATTTGCCATGTAATATAGTGCTATGACATTCGCGCCACAGCGGGCAGAGACAAGGATTTTATAGTCGATTTGGTTTGGCGGATCCCAACACAGCCAAACATGAGTCACGAGATTCGGCAGGCATGTAGTACGTGCCAAGAAGCTTCAGGATAAGAAAACCGGTTGACACGGAGATCGCTCATGAGGTTTCCCAAGTATGTACCTGCAGTGGTACGACGTCGGGCTGCACTGCCCATATTGCCAGCAGCATTTATATTGAGTAACTGTGTACGACATTGGCTCAGCACGTGAGATCTACCTTGTCGTTGGTCAGTCTAATAACGAAGAATCCAGCAGTTGAATGTTCACAAAGCACGTCCATCGGGCTGACGTCAAAGGCAGGCGCGTGCCTGTTGACGGCGAACGTGGTAAACTGAAAAGTGACTTGTAAACGCGTCCGCTGACAATTCAATTCATACTAGTGTCCTTGACCCCCACGCGACGCGCTGACTGATGCTTCGTACTGCGACCATTTTGCACTCCTCTCGTCTGATTCCTCGCCTTTCAGCGCGCGCGTCCATATCCCTTTATCCCACCATGTCGACATCTTCTCGGCGGAAGAGTGTCAAGTCTGCCGCAGAAGCAACGGTTTCTGTGGGTAATGAGACTGATCCGCCAGCGGTGACAGGGACGAGACCCGCTCCAAGGCGGTCGGTGCGCTCAGCAGCTGAGGTCAAGCGAGAGGTGCAAGAGGACGAGGAGAGCGACGTGACAGAGGAGGAAGAGGATGTTAAACCTGCCAAGAAGAAGCGTGCGACTGCTAAGGGCACGACTGCCAAAGCGAAGCGGGTGAAGGAAGATGATGATGGGGAGGGGACACCGAAGAAGAAGGCGAAGGCGAAGAAGGCGGTTGAAGAGCAAGAGTATAAGCCGAGGGTAGAGAGTGAGATGTGTGTGGGGGCACACGTCTCTGCTGCGGGAGGGGTGGAGAATGCGGTCCTTAATGCTGCTGCTATTGGGTATACCAAGCTTCCCCAACCATGTCAACACCCCTCGCTGACCTCTATGCAGTGCAAACGCCTTTGCCCTCTTCCTCAAATCGCAGCGAAAATGGAGTTCTCCTCCACTCTCCAGCCAGTCTATCTCGCTGTTCAAGTCCCGCTTGCAGAAGTACGGCTACGATCCAGGAATGGTGCTTCCTCATGGCAGTTATCTCATCAACCTTGGAAACCCGGATCAGTCAGCCCACAAGATTATTTCTGGGAGGAAGAAATGCTAATGTGAGGACAGAGAGAAGCGAGAAAAATCGTATGAATGCTTCTTGGACGATCTGCAACGATGTGAGCAGCTTGGGATCAAGTTGTACAACTTTCAGTAAGCTATGAATTTCCGCACGATAATCCTAAGCTTACCAAGCTTACAGCCCTGGGTCAACAGTCGGTGGAGCGCCTCTTGAAGAATGCCTCACCTACGTTGCTGAGAGCATCAATCGAGCACATAAGGCGACCTCCTTCGTCTGTGTTGTCATCGAGAATATGGTATGTTAGCCTGCACCTTGAGAGGAAGATGAGTATTGTTGATGTTGAGCTCTCCAGGCGGGCGCAGGAAACGTCATGGGATGCCGATTTTCGGATCTTGCGGCCATGATTGGGTTGGTGGAAGATAAGTCTAGAATAGGTGTCTGCTTGGATACATGTGAGCCCTTTTCTTTCCCGACATTCTGAACTCGTTCCCTGACCTGGTCGGTAGGTCACCTCTTCGCATCAGTAAGCGGAAAATATGCCCATTTGACCTGCTGGCCTGACAGAGATTCAGGGATACGATATCCGCGATAAGGAAACGTATCAGTGAGTACTGCATTACTTGCAAGAAGACCATGCGCTAATCTTGACAAAGGACGACAAGCAAGTCCCCTGGTTTCTCATTCTGACGACGCTGAATGCGAATGTTTTTACAGTGGAGGAATTCGATCAAGTTGTTGGACTGAACTACCTCAAGGCTTGGCATCTTAACGATTCCAAAACACCATTCAACTCAAAAAAGGACCGACATGAGAATCTAGGGCTGTACGTGCAGCAACGCTCGCTTTCGCTATTGTCCCTAATAGAATTTGAACCAGAGGGTATATTGGATTGCCGACTTTCTTCCATATTTTGACTGATCCGCGTCTTACGCACCTGCCCATGGTGCTTGAAACACCGTCGTTTGAACAGCAAGAAGTTTGGGGCCGAGAGATTGAAGTGCTCTATTCGTTTGAGAAGGACAACAAAGCCGGAACAACCGTCTCCTGGGATAGCAGGAAAGGACAGGTGCAGCAGATTGTCAAATGGGCTGAAGAACAGGGCAAGAAACCTGGAAAATCGGCGCTGAAGCGGAAGAAGGGCGGTGAGGAGGACCATGAATGCGGCAGTGATTAATCCACAATTGATATTTGGACTGTGCTATATCCCTACAATTTCTGCAATGCGTACAACATGAGCTAAATGTACAATTATGGTGGATTAGGAACACAGCCAGTATTTTCGAAGGGTTCCTCAAACGAACTCCTAGTGAATTAGGTACCAAGGCACAGGGCCCATATCCCAATGCCAGACTGCCTCTTCTTCATTAGTGCTGAATCCGATTAAAACTGGGGTTGACTCCTGCATGGCTGTCCTCCGAACAGCAAACTTTTCATCGACCAGGTATTGTAACAGACTGCTCATCTCTAGACGGTCAAATAGAACCGATGAGCGTTGGCGCAGTATCGCCTAACCCAACCCATTTAGGAACCTTGGTGCAAAGACGTCAATAAAACCTGCGCACCTCTGATATAGTCGTGCGTGTCATAATCCACCCCATGACATATCGTAAAGACATCTGCCAAAGAGCTTCATCGCGTTTGCCTGAAGGGTGTAACCAGCGTCTGGGAAGGACCATGTCGAAGGGTAACTGACTAGTCTGGAGACACCATTCATGGAGGAACTCTGCGGCGATGATTCTGCCTGTGTCATATCCAACGCATGCGATTATTGGAACTTGACCTTGGCACCAATCCCACAGTGCACGTCGGAGGTGCACGAAAGAGCTATCAGACCTAAAACAAAACGCCTGAATCATTGGGGGATGAGAGGCTACCGCACTTGGATTAGAGGGAAAACGGACTTGAAGATCTTCTACAGACAATCCCGCACCGCCAGCCTCCCTCAGCGCTTGCCTCAAATGACACAACTGCATTCTCATAGGTTCACCCAAATTGTGAAGATATCTTGGGAAATTTTCGTTCATGCACTGCGGGCAGTTGCTTACGCCACCCCTGCCGATGGAGCATCGAATGTTGTCGGCCGCATGTCGAGAGTCAGCAACTTGCTTCTCTAGCATGATCGAAGCTCTCCCGAGGCTTGGAAGTACCGGGGCCTTATCTTTGGCTATCACGTAGATATTGTTTTCCAGATGTTCATCGGCTTGCATCCGAGTGAGCACGCATAGAATCGAAATCTATCTTGGAGCTCACTGATCATACCACGACTACTACTGCCAATCTCGATGTCCAGGGCAGTAGCGGAGCTCGTATCGACCGTGAGTTCGACCTGAACAGAATCAGCATATGCTCGCTTGCTGAAAAGCACCGCCCACGAGGTCGGAGGAAATCAAGTCCAGAATACCAGCAGTTCGTCCATCGCTTGCCATCACCGACCATGGTTCCAGCTCAAGATGGGTTAGATCGCGTTCCAGTAGATCAGCATCTCGGAACAGTCGCCAATCAAACTGTCCTTCTAATTCTTCTTCTTGCCTAAAAATCACTTCTGAGTCCTGAAAAAAAACAGGGTTGCTAGAGACGCACAGGTCCGACACCATCATGGCCCTGCCCGATGCGTTTTTTCGTTCGGCAGTGGCCTTAATTACGCCGTCACGCTTGAGATTATCGTAGGCTACAGCCACAGGTATCTGACCCAAAAGCTCGAGCATCTTGGTTGCCTTCTCATACTCATAGTCTTGCTCACTGGGCGTGACCGTCATCTAATCCATATTCAGCGCAATTGTATCACCAGGCACGAAATCAACATGCCTTCACCGCGGTCTCTGCTCGATGTGTGAGGTTCAGCTCAGACAAAGGCGGCAGGGGATCTTCTGCTACTCGAGGACGCATAAACGCCTCATGGTGCATGTTGCGCTCTCGGATTTCGTCTGTGGTGGTGTTCCACATGAAGTCCCATTCTTTCACAGTATCCTTAGGAGTCACCACGTCCCAATGGGTTTCAATGTACAACATGTCGTTAGGCAAATCATAGACCATGTTATCAGTGGGAGGCAATGCCTCGTCAATCAGAGCAGCGCCCCTTGCGAATGTGAGCTTGACCCGTGTAAAAAATGGGATCGGCGTACAGTTTCGACTTGTCCAGGTGGGCACGGAGATAAGCAACGTGTTTCTCCAAAGGGAAGTGTGTCAGGCTCTCCGGAAGGGGATCAGGTACGTCAGCATGAGGCTGAAGTCGAAGCGCATTCCAAGCAGCCTGCAGTTGGGCGGCATATAGGTCACCGCCGGGACGTACTTTCCGAAGGTTGAGCGCATGTGTGCGCACGGAATTTGACGACAAACGTGGGAATAATTGCGTGAGCAAATGGATGGCTGGCTGCTGTTCTGGAGCACAACGAGCACGGATTACAGCCTCTGCATCCAAAGCCAGTTCATCATATTCGGGCGTCCAGGTGTACCGGCGGCGGGGTTGAGTAACTGTGTTAATTCAATAATAACCTCACACTCATAAACAGCACTTACCGGTTCTTTTGTCTTCTTGCTGCGACATGTAAGCTTGATGCTCGGCTTCCTGCTGAGCAACGAGAGACTTGATGCTCTCCAAGTTACTTTCACAGAGGGAACAGTGGGGAACATCACGTAATTGACCATGACGATCGGGTTGATAATACCTTCTCTGCATTTTCTTGATACCAGGCATGGCAGTCCCCGTAATCGCGGAGATAATTCTGTCTCTCGCATTATCGACGTTCATCCCGCCGCCACGCAAATGCCAATTTTTCTTCACCTGAAGAAGCTCTGGAGCATTGAGATCGAACGTCCCTGGAACGAGTGTCTCCACGGTCTGTTTCACAAGCGCCTGCCAGCTATTGTCAAGAATTTCTTTCGTCTGACGCGCCTTGTTAGCCAAGACTTTGGCACTATCTGATTCACCCAAATTGGCTCGCCGCAAGTTTTGTTCATGCTCCAGCTTCTTTTCGTTGAGCCGAGCCAGTCGACTTCGTCGGATCTGTTCGAAGTATGTTTGAACCGCGTCCACTGGCGCCGCGAGAGCATAACTGATCTCTTGGAGCCACCCAATGCCCAGCTCAGGTTGGAGAGAGCCAGTCAATATTTCATCTGCCATGATTCTGATACAGCTCTGTTGATAGGCTGAAAGCCGATACATCTGCCTCCATCCGGCAGGCAACTTGAAACGTCGCAAGAATTCGTGCTGCAAATGTAACGAAGATTCAAACGAGGGTGGCTTTGAGTCTTCCCTAAGTCCAACTGGTTGTCTATCGTTACTAATCCCTTCTAGGTTGTTCCAAAAGTCGATGCACTCCTCCATAGTGCCTGCTCCGTGGACGCCCAGGAGGGGGGCTGGGTCCTGGGTGTAGTCGTAAACTGGCACTTGGTTGCAAAACTGCCAATAGCTAGGCAAGGTAGTGAGTGGGCCGAGCTCTCGTCTACAGAAGGTCGCAGGGTAGCCGGAATGAGGCTCGCATGTGATCTCGGACTTCTGACGTTCCGCGACTTCGAGAGGTTGAATCATCCGCAGAGCGGTCAAGATCTCCAAGACTTTACAAAGTTTTTTCGCGCCCCGTACAGCATAACTTCCACATATTCGTTTGATCCGTTCCGGAGCATTTCGTAGCGATGATTCTTGGCCCTCTGTCGTGTGGAGATATGCTTCTAGAGCTGCACTGTAGCGATTGACAGGAATGAGAGTGCACCATGTTGCTACAGGCAGTTCCGACTGGAAAAACTTGGTCTCGACGATTCGTTGAGGCTTTGAGACCACACAGTCAATCTCAGCGGGGCCGACAGAAATGTGATGAAGCGAGAAGAGATAAAGCTCTCGTGCTCGCCAAATTATCCCTGGAATCAGACCATACAATTGGGCGACCGTGTGGGGTTCGTTCTCCAGGATGTGATGCCTAACTTCGATTGGAGATAGCCCAGCAATCGTGTAGTTGCTGTCGGCAACCTCGATATCATCCGAGATGGAAGAAGCCTCCGGAAGTTCGTTTTGAGCTCTCAGCGTGCGTTTCTCTTGTCGACCGACTTCTGAATATTCCATGCGCAGCGGGGTGGGTGGCACCTTACGCATGGAGAAGATTTTCAGTTGCTTCTCCATAGAGCGCCGATATCGATCCACGACTTCCATGGGGGTGTCTGGCAAGTACAGCATTTTTAATACCCGATTTTGTTGGCCATAAGCACCTGAGTCGGTAGTCAAGACTTTGACTTCTTTGTTATGCACGAGCAGATCAATGACTGCGCTGATCGTCCTTCGGTCCAGCGTGGTCGCAGAGCCTGCAGGCCGTATGCCTGAAGACTCAAGCTCTGTCAAATATTCTTTGTGGGCCTGCTGTAATGGCAAGCCTGAGTGAAGTACCCCATGGTTACGCTTGAGAACTTCCACAATGTCCTGGGCCCGCCGCGCATAGGAAACGCTCAATCTTTTCGGATTCCCTGCTGATTCCCTGCGACGAGAAGCCGGACTCTCGAGCACTGTCACAGCACGATCACCATAAGCAAAGATCAAAGCCGCCATTTGAGAGAGCCTACCTTTGCCATCCTGAGAGGTGGGAGCCGTCTGTGTAAGTGAATGCAGATCTTCAGCCTCCATTGTACGTAACGGGCTGATGTCATCGACGGAGTTCGCTTCTTCACCGGCTTGATCAATAACTGGACCAAGTGGAGGTAACAGCTGGAGAAGTGGAGCAAGGTCTGCAGCGGAAATTCCTCCAGCGGGTACGTGACGTTTTGAAGGACTGGCAGTCGTCTCATCTTCGTATGATCTCCACCGCCTGGTATGAGGCCGTCGTGCTGTTGCAAAGACACCACCAACAAGGCCTCCTTGATCCAAAGAACCTGGCGAGACAGGCGGACGTGTCTGAACAATGATCAACAGCATGTTATCGGTTGAACAGTCTATCCCTACCTCAATCGACGAGATGGTTGGTCTTTCGGGTTTAGGTTTAGGTTTCCGACCAGGCTTGGTAACAGTTAGCACACGTACTCGGCTTGCATGGCATTGCATCACACCTTCTTGCGTTCCTTCGGTGCTACCGGGGGAGCCTGTATGCTTTCGGGTAGCACGGATTCCGTTCCGGTCTCAGATGGTTCTGCAGGAGTTACCGAAACCAGGCTTTTCCGGCTCGTCCGTTGCCTCTTTGGCGGTAGTGTAATCTCCGCAGCAGCAGCCTCCTCTAACTTGCGCTTCCTGGCCATAGATGCCCTCGACTCTCCTTCAGGGTACTTTCGCGGTCTTCCCTTCTTCGGCTTGCCATCCGCACCGATGGGATTCCTGTTCTTCTCTGGTTGTCCTGGACGGGGAGGTCGGATCACTCTTATATACTTATCCGAGAATCGTTTAGGATCGTAATGATCGACGATTTTCTGCAGCTCCGCATCATCGCGATAGAAATCACCTGAACTGCGAACAAGGAATCCTCCAGAATACTGCAAATCCTCTTGAGGATGATCGTCGTCAGGATCTTCGAAGCCTTCCTCCTTCAGGAGAATCGCAAAATTGTGCGTCGTGTACAGCCTCAGCTGTCGCTTGCGGCCGATAGTCTCAGTCAACAGCACGATGCCGAGGTCGGAAAGATGAGGCAAGACGTTAGCCTTCTTGGACAGTTTTTGGAGCTGGCCCTCGCACATGCGCTGCTCGGAAAACCCAAGTTCGCGAATGATTCCGACGTAAGTGATGCCTTGCATACCAGCAGCATTGACGACATTCAACAAATTCCTTTGAAGACTCAGCGTCGCGAGGTAACGAGTGCTCTGGTGGGTAGCTTGTCCATGAGCCTCAGCCTCCTTCTCATCTGCATCGGCGCTCGCATCTGCATCCCCACTTGTTTCATCCGCCGCAGTGTACTTGAGATTTCGTTTCTCTCCGGGGACTAAGCGAAGGACTCGAGCCGTAGCTGGCGCGCCTGGTCTTTCGACACGGGAAGGCACGTGAAAACGTTCAAGCAGTCCTTGAGAGACCGCTGCATTGATGATCTTGCTGAAACGTTTCCGCTGGACTTTCGTCGGATTGAGCAGACCCTACGCCAAATCAGCTGTCTTTTACCTGATCCTTCCGGACAAATGACCTACGATACGGAGGAGAACATCAAACTGTTTATGGCAATAGTTTTTTGAGTGTTCCAACAGCTTGTTGACCCTATTAATGATAAGGTCCGGCCGTGAGAGGTGCCTGTCGTCCAGTGGGTCAAACTTTAGATTGGAGGAGTCTTGGATGTCTTCATCTAGTCCCTGCTGCGTCCCGTCATCGACTGACATATCATCACCACCGGAGGGTTCCAGCTTGGAAACTCTGTCAACATCGTCCCTTGCTTCCTCAGCACGGATTCTTTGCCAATCGGGGTGATGCAGCCAAAAATGAATGTGCACGGCCATTTGAATACCCGTCCCAGAGATTGAAGCGAACTTTTTCCTATTGAAGTCCTTGTCAGATGTGTCTCACCCGTATCACATTGTGCATACACAAGCCCTGCACTTTCCAGCACCTTGATGAGATAGAAGACAGCACCAGCGGCATATCCCGTAATGCGGGAGAGCTCGACGAATGTTATGCCCTTGTCCCTGGCTCGAGCAACAAGTTGAAGCGTGGAATAGGTCATTGGTGTCAGCTTTGCTGGCGTTAATGTCGAACCGGTGATAGCTTGGAAGCAGTGTTCAGGATCGACTGCAACTCTGAGATCTTGGCCGTATTTCTCGAGCAACTGGTCGAGATTGGAGTCTTCGACCTCTTCCGGCCTTAGAGATATCAGTCCAGGCAGGGACGTGCCTTCTTCATGCGCGAGGCGATTCCCTTGATTGACATATCGTTGGCGCCTCGTGGCCTTGCTACGAGACCGATCGATATCATCGGCGATGAACACGTCCTCCGTCACAGATGGTGGGCGGAACCCCACGCGAACAGATGGGTGTTGGACGATATAAGTCCAGACAAGGGCGCGGAACCCATCATCCACATTTTGCCGCGTCTTGCTATTGCCACAATAGAACTTTTCGATAAAGGTCTTCAGGCGGGACGCGTCGCAACCTTATTCAGGGACAGATTGGATAGCAATAGATGTTGACAGAGACGAGAATCGAACAGAAATTCGTGAGCACCACCAACACGCGGGACTGAACGCGAAGCTTACCGTAGTCGCCATCGAATGCGATCTCCCGCAAGCAGCTCTTGATGAGCTCATCCATGGCAGGAGGAGGGCAGAAGCTGTCTAGGAAATGAATCGACTTGAGGGAGAAGCACCAGGGGATCTTTTGAGCCCGCTTGGCTGTGATTGGCCAGTTTTACTTCCGGTGCAAGCGCCCAGAAGCGCGCTTCCGGAAACTGCATGTTGTCAGGTCATGACTCCGACACTGGTTGGAAAGTGCTGTTATCTTATTGAACAAATGAAAAGGCTCCCAAAGACTGAGTCGTTAGAGGACAACATGAGTAAATCGAGCGTTGTCATTGATATTGCAAAGGCGATCCGAATGGAAGTTGCATCTTCGCAGCCCAACGAAGGGTTCTCAACCGCTTCTAATCCTGCTTCACCTTTAACACCTCTTCGAGCCACTCTACCAGATCCTCAATCTCCTCATCGGCAGCAAAATGCCCTACGTCCTCATAATACATCACCGTGAATTTCCCCTTCTCCTCGATCGGCTTGTACCCGAACTTGTCCTTCAGGGATTGGACGCTCGTCTCGCTCGTCTCCATGCTGACCACGGCGTCGTCGTTTCCATGCGCGAGAAAGAACGGCAGCTCCGGCACGAAAGGTGATTTCCGCTGTGCAACGACCCATATAAGTTCCCTCCTCAGCTCCAGCGAAGGGAAACCGACGAACCTCCCACACTTTGTCCGCACACATCAAGTATCCACTCAATACAGCAATGCCAGCCAATTTCTTGGAATACGTGAGTCCAGAAGCCATCGTCACCGCTGCACCTTGACTAAACCCGGCGAGAACGATCTGTTCGCTAGGTATACCGGCGGTCACTTCTTCGTCGAGTACTCCATGTATGCGCTCGACACTTGACCACAGGCCTTCGGCGTCTTCTTGCCTTGCAATGGAGGAATCGTCGATCCGCAGGACGTTGTACCATCCTGGCACTACGGACTCTTGTTAGTTCACAGGTCTACTTAACTAGGACACGACGTACTCTCTTGCCCAAAGTTCGCGGTGATTGCGCGCCGTGTCTGCTCAGACGTTACGCTCTCGCATGGACCAGACGAGACGAGACATACGCGTTTGGAAGCACCCACTTCACGTCCTTCAACCCTTCCCTCTTCTTCATATCATCTATAACATGCAGCCACCCGTCGCCTGATCCTCCCAGGCCCTAGTATAAAAGACGAAGTTCAACCTCTTGCGCAAACATCAAAGGTGAGCGTTACGAACGTGAAGGCAGAAGACTGTCGCCTTGTGTTCACCGACGGGGGCGACTTGGAGCGCAGGCTTGGGCTCTCGTGCGGGCGTTGTGATAGACATATTCTGCTGATGACCTGAGATAGAGAGGAGGAATGAAGGGCAACGAGAGAGGAGGGAAGGGAAGGAGCGTGTTGAGAGGCGCGCCAACATGCGCGAAGAACGGCGTGTTGATGGGCACAGTCATCGTTGGGAAGCAAACTAGTTGACAAGGGACACCGGCATCAGTCGTTTTTACGCAATCTCTTGACGTCTTTTACTTAAGATATCCATTGATATTCTCAACATGTTAGTCAAAGCAAATCTCCACCTCCCCCATCCTTCCATTCTCGATCCTCTTCCTCACCCTCTCTTGCCAGTTCTCCTTCTCCCTTACTCTTGGCACACCACCATCCACCACTAATCCTTCTAGCGGGGCAGGCACGAGCCTCACTCCTACGAGCCCTGCCCACCGACCCCAGTCCACTCCCTCAAACCAAGCCCCATCTATACCCTCACATTCGTTCACCTCGATCCATTCCAGCAGCGGAAGCGACTTCGGAAGGTTGCGGGCTGTTCGTATTGAGTCGAAGGTGCATCTCACCAGCGACAGGTGGGTCAGCGTACGCGGTAGGAGTGCGAGTGATGGAAGGGGGGTCTTGACCAGCACCAACGTGTGAAGCACCGGTATCGGTGGAGCCGCAAGAAGGTGGAGAGGCGTATCCCAGGCCTCTTCTGGCGCAGGAGCTTCACTCGCGCGGCGTAACGCATGCAAAAGTTGTCGAAGAGCACCATATGCCTCTCGCCCGATGATAATCGCCTCCCCTCCTGTACCAGAATAGCCATCTCCCCAACATACTTCGAGCTGTTCCCGGGTTAACGGGCATCGGAGTGCTGCGAGACGGACGAGCCTCCGCCGGAGGTGTGCAGGAAGATCAAAGATCGCGTCGGCGTCGAAGGGGTCGAGTAAGCTGAGGAGACACCAGTCCACGAGTGTGAGGAATTCCTCCACATTCCACGGCGTTGGTAAGCGACGGAACACGGAGCTCAACAGCTCTCTGCGAAGGCTACAGCTGATCGGGGCTGCTGAAAGGAGGTCGACACCCGGATTAGAGGGAGAAGAATGGGAAACCCAACTGCGTGGTGGAGATGGTCCGGCTGGCTTCTTTGGTTGAGGATGCGCGGGGTGCTGAGCAGCGGGAGCAGGCTCTGGTATTACAGGTGTAGGAAGAAGGAATGGCAACGTCGGTGAGTAGACGGTGGGTGATGGAGCATGTCGAGCCGCGCGTGTGAGATTCTGAACATGTCGTGTATGCTCGGCTCTGGGACGAAGTCCATAACAATCATCTTTATTCCGCAATTCGTGGTGCGCACCTCGCGTTAGCCAAGAGCTCGTTGACCCGCCTCGATACTTGACTGCTTTCGCCTGTCGTCATCATAGTCTACAGCAACCAAGTGAAGCTAAGGACTGAGGGTATGCAGATGCTTTCCGATGAGTATAAGAAATGGAGCTGGGATATTATACAACAAATAGCATGGGTAGTAAATAGATTGTTGGTGAGTCCGAACGCATCGTTACCGACGTGCTCAGGCGCTGTTCGCTGTGCTTGCGTAATGACGAAACGGTGGAGAGAAGCGCCCGGGACTTTTCCGGCTCCGAGAATGCGAAAAGAATCACATGACTACACTGCCACTTACTTTACCAAATGAGGGCAGCCACGAACTGTACAGTTTTGATTTGCCCTTGCGGAAGCATTTCCCTCGACGTTCGATGCCGGGTGAGCGTGTGCTGAACTGTACATCGTCCGACAGCCCTTCCCTCCCCGCCGACAACCAACATGTCCACCACGTACGCCCTTGTTTTCTCTATGTGAAGGATGCTTAGCTGACGTCGATGCACAGCGTACCATCAGCCTCGTTCGTCGAGGTCCCCGAGACGCTCCTCAAGAAGCGTAAGCAGAATGAGAAGGTTAGGGAGGAGCGCTTGGCCGCTGCCGTCGAGGCGAAGAAGGTGTGTGCTCTCTTTGGCACCGCTACCTTTCATGCATTCCTTTTGGAGTGCTCTTTGTGATGATACCGTTCTATCGATCCTCGACCAGCTGCGGCGATGAGGTCGTCAATTTAACCATCTTTCGGGACTGATCTTCACGTTCTCTGTGCTTTCATTATATCTGTGTACTGACCATGCAACCAGCAACGCAAAACGAAGCGCGGGGTGATCTTCAAGCGTGCTGAAGCATATACAAAAGAGTACATTGATTCGGAGCGTGAGGAGTTCCGGCTGAAGCGTGAGGCGCGCAAGAGCGGGGACTACTACGTCGAGGCTCAACCGAAGGTGTTCTTTGTTGTCCGTATCAAGGGGTGCGTATCGTGCATAATAACGGCTCGCATGTCGTATTTATCCTTGTTTCCAGTATCTCCAAGGTTGCACCTAAGCCACGAAAGATCTTGCAACTCCTCCGCCTTCGTCAAATCAACAACGGTGTCTTCATCAAGGTGACCAAGGCAACAGCACAGATGCTCCGCCTTGTCGAGCCCTACATCACCTACGGCGAGCCGAATCTGAAGTCAGTCCGCGAACTGATCTACAAGCGCGGTTACGGCAAGGTCGACAAGCAGCGCATTCCCCTCACCGACAACGCAACCATCGAGAAGACCCTTGGGAAGTACGACATCCTCTGCATGGAGGATCTGGTGCACGAGATCGTCACCGCCGGCCCGGCATTCAAGCACGCGTCCAACTTCCTCTGGCCATTCAAGCTCTCCAACCCGAACGGTGGCTGGCGCACACGGAAGTTCAAGCACTACGTCCAGGGTGGTGATGTCGGCAACCGCGAGCACAACATCAACAACCTTATCAGGCAGATGAACTGAGCTAGCTGGTGCTGGCTCGGGGCGAGATCGTGTCCTGTGGGCAGTGGTTGGGTGCGTGAGTTGTGGGATGGGGGGATGTCATGGTGACATGCGATACATGCTTTGTATGCCGTTTTCCAAAACTCTACTAGGGAATTGATATGTTCCGAACAAACTGGCGATCCAGCGCTCCGGGATACATTCAACATACTGAAATATAGATACAACAATGTCCGACTGGCTGTCATACCTCTGTCTCCATCGTTCCCTCTTCCTCGCCATCTTTATCCCCATCCTCTGGCGCTGGTTCCGCTTCCCCATCCGCATCCATGTCCTCATCGTCGTCCGTCCTGTAGATTGCCTCCACATCGCCTTTCCCCTTCTTGTCCTTGTACAGATACGCAGACAGACGGAACTCAGGTATCGCCTGTCCCAATTAGCGAATATACCGTGAGTGAGCCGGTACATACCTCAGCGGCCCAATCTTGATCATCCTCGGACGCCTCGAGGAGCTCGATGCCCCCCAGCTGTCCTCCTTCCGGTGGGTGCACGCCTAGCTCATGGAGCATTTGGTAGACGAACGTAAGTTGCCGGACGAGGGAAGCGAGGGGTACGTAAGGCGGGTAACCCAACGAGCCTTGTGTCATTAGCGCATATTGTCTTTGGGACGGCGGGGTTACGCACTGAGGATAGCACTGTTCACCTGCGTGGCAACTCCTTTTCGCCTGCTCCACTCCAGATGGTGTCGTACAATCTCTGGTGCCTTCTCCGGTTCTTTGTAGGCTATCAGGCTAGCGATCCCAACTAGTTCTTCGCGAAACTGTTCGTTATGCGGAGGGTTGAGCTGGCGCGCGCGAGCGTACAGCTGCCGGCCCATCACGATGAGTGCGGTTTGATCTTGCGCTTCGAAGCTTGGTAGCACGGGAGTAGCAGTTACCGACGTACCCGGGGAGACTGGTGAGGGGGATGCGGGATAAGGGAGAGGAACGGTCCGAAGCGTCTCTATCCATTGTTGGATCGACAATGTGATGCTTATGTTCTGCGGTGAGAGAGAGGATGGGAAGCTGGGTATTACACGCGTTTGGGGGATCTCAGGCGGTGGTGTGGGGATGATGTGTGGCAGCGTCGGGGGTGGAGGCGGCGGTGGGTCGTCGGACAGGACGCTGGGAAAGTGGGTGGTAATGTTCTCTCGAGCGGCGGGTATCTTCCCTGATAGTATGTCTTCTCGTATCTCTGTATCAACGTTATACATATGAAAGAGTAGTTGAGGTGAGGTGAGGAGTACACACCTCGCCTGACCTTCAGCTGCTGAGCATGATCCTCGGTGAGAACGACGTCTTCCGGCCTAATGCCCCCTTCCTCGCCCTCGTACCAACCTTGGAGCGGTACACATTTGGAGAACGCCTTTGCTGTGTCTACGAAGCAGTAGTGGCAGAGGTAATTGAGGACGAACTTTCGCTATGGTCGTGTGAGCATTGAAGGTGATGTGATAGGAGTTCGACCTACGAGCTCAACACGCGACGGTGTCGCTGGCGCTGCAGGTGCCATCTATTCCAGCAGAACTTTCACACTAGCACTTGAAAGACAGATTGTAATTGTTAAGCTGTCAGTTCTTTGAATCTGTTGTTGTCCAAGCGAGTGCATCCCCTAGATCACACGCTCATCGTTGTGCGAAGTGACGCGAAGCACAAGATATCCCTGACTTTGGTTTGTTATTCCCATTTCGCATCCCAGCACCGATATAGACTGATCTTGCTATTCATTCGTCATATGGAATTTAGAAGATAACGACAATACCACCATGACTGCACCTATGAAAGCAGCTCTTGACCATGTGAAGAAGCTGCCTCTCGAATTCCTGATCGCAGGGATCGGCAACTATACCATGCCATACACTCGTCACAGGTGTGTTGATTCTAGCTTCCAGGCGATCCCTCTAGGCTGAGCACACGATCGCAGTGCCGGGTTGTTGGTCGTCAATAATCTGGCAAAGAACTTCAACCTCACTCTCAAATCTACAGGGAAGACAAAGTGTCTGACCGCCGAGACGACTGTCCGTGTTCCATCAGGGAGGGATGGACAGGAGGTGCGACTTGTCCTCGCCAGCAGCCGTCAGTTCGCCTCGTCCTCTTTGATTACTTATCTGACTATTCCACCTTATGTAGAAGTGCTGATGAACCTTTCGGGAAACGCTGTCCTCGCTGCCTACCAGCACTTCTTCTCAAACCGAACCTCACGACTCCTGTCTGGTGCACAGGGCTCGAGCAACGTTATCGTGCTGCATGATGACCTCGACCTAGCGCCCATGCAAGTGCGTCGAAAAGCGTCTGGATCGGCCAGGGGGCATAATGGCGTTACGGACGTGATGCGTGCCCTCAAAACCGATGTGTTCTGGCGCATCCGGTTGGGGATTGGAGAGTACAATCGGCAGGAACGCAGGGACATGGTGTCGTTCGTTCTTGGTGATCTGACCGGTGCTGAACGCCGGTTCTGGGGTGAGCCAGGAGCGGGTCTAGAGGGGGTCTGGGCGGAGATCGAAGCGATTATCAAGGATGCTGCGGGGACAAAGTCGAAAGACTCGCGCAGGCGGCTAAAAGGGCCTCAAAGAACCGAGGAGAAAATCCAGCAGAAGATGGAGGAGCAGAACTCCACTCGGGAAGAAACCCCGTAAAATATTGGATTATCACCAATCGACAAGGACTGGAGTTATAAGAGTGTAGTGCTCGCTCTGTACCGCGTCCGCCAAAGAATCAGTGCAGCTGCAACAACGACAAGCATTATGATGGAAAACAAATACATACTGAGAGGTCTACCGATTGAAGCTTTCATGTTCGTTGCCGAATTCGGTGCCCAGACCTCATGTACAGTTTCATCGTGCGCTTTTCCCAGTCGAGACTACCGCTTTAACGGCATAAATTAGGCTCTTGCGCTTGGAAAGTCAGCTGCGGTCCATGTCCGACCGAGATTGGGGGATATCACTAGTCAACCGCATTGTCTGGCGAGGATCGCCTCACCCGGTATGGGAGCGACGAAATCCAAACAACGCGTCAGGGAACAGAGAGCCTGCGCGTCACGTCGGTCGAGGTGGCCTCTTTGTTGGCCTGACGACAGTCGCTTCTCGCTTTCCCGGGAGTACATCAGCTCTTCTGGTAATTAACTGTGCACGTCTGAGCATCCGGACGCGATGGCCTTGCCTCTCCAGGCTAGGTCTAACGCTAGCTCTGGCGCACTTTATACTTGCAACGGGGTGCTAGGTTCTTCTTCCATTAGGCGCCCGTTGCGGTCTCACTTTGGCCTCGAATGATTATTTCCAAAACCCTTATCCTCAAATATGAACGTTCAGCGTTCTGATTTGCGGCATGAGATAGGGAATTTTCGGAAAGGGCAAAGCGTGGATCGAAACTGTTAGTGAACAACGCATATACTAGAGACGACCTCCCTGCCATTCACCACAAGCGCTCTCTTCCTTGCGGCGGTGTCGTCGACTGTCAATCTTTGGAAGAGCCTGCCTAGGCCTGCCACCCTTCGCACTCTGACCGCTGCCCGTCGTTGCGATGCAGGATCTGGGCCGTTCGCCACATTTCCCCTTCTTCGCCACAATCCACAATTTGCCCTACTCCCGCGGTATGAAATTTGGTCCAACATGGCAGGTCCTCTTTTCCTCGGTCATCTTCCAACTTCTTCTGGTCAAGTGAAGAGACAGGAACCCACCAACAGCTCTCCAAGTGAGCAGCCTTGTTCCTCATGTGCTCTTGCACTGAGCGAAGCTAACTTTATTGTCTAGATGTGCATAATCTGGACGAACAAGATAGAATATATGGCCTGCAGCCACTTTGTTGTTCAGAAGAAGGAGTGCCCTTATATGCGCTGCTCCAAAGAACTCCGCGAGCGACAGGAACTTCGCAAGAAATTGTTTCCAAATGATCCTCCTCCAACTTGCCCTGCTCCTTGGGATACGGTCTGCGCAGAGCCCTTCGAATCCAGGCGTCATGGCAAGTGTGATGCATGTAACACGAAGCAAAAGAAGATCGAGGAAGACACGAAGCTGAGACTGCAGACGGAAAGATTGTTATACGAGCGGAGAACTTGGATACCACCGACCGGGGAGCATCTGAAGACCACGCTGCCTCCGAGCCCGCTGCCCTGCGGGTTACCGGAAGGATGGTGGAACAATGGGAAGTTTGTTGCTCCTAACCCCAATGCTCCCAACCGTGGTCCAAGGCCCAGCACTACCGTCCCCCCCGTCCGCATTCCTGGCGCACCACTGCCGGTCCCTCCCAGAGGCGATATTCCCAGGGCCAACACTCCCAATCCCGTTGTCCCCATTCCACGTATTGCCAACCCTGTACCTCCCGGGTTGGGCGCCACCATGATCGACAATCCGAGGTACCGCAGTCCCATGCCTGGAATTCCCGTCAGTGGTCTCCCCAATCCGGAGGCCCCCATAGCCGGCGATCGCAGGACTGCCACTCCAGGTCCCAGGACTCGCAAGTCTAGTGAGCCCAACCCTGCCGTCCCCAACACCGTCGTTCCCAAGTCTGCTTCCACGACCGATAGTCGCAAAGCTAGCACTCCCGAACCCGGTACTCACAAGGCCCGTGTTCCCAACCTCCCTGGCCCCAAACCCGTTCCCAAGGCCGCCGCTTCTGCGGCCACTATCCGTAGGGCTGCCACTCCGGGGCCAACCACTCTCAGGTCCGCTGTTTCCAACTATGCCGATCCCGATGACATCAAGCCCATGCCCGGAGGTTTCTTCCCTTGGGGTGTCAAGCCCTTCAAACGCGTGCCTCGCAGTCCGCCCGTTGTTCCCAGCCGCGGACTCCCCAACCTCGTCGTTCCTATCCCCGGTCCTCCCACCACCGAGAATCGCAGGGCTGCCACCCCCGGTCCCAACACTCGCGTTTCTAACGTTCCCATCCCCCGAGCGCCCAATCCTCCCCCTATTGCTGGCGCTCCTGCCCACGGTGATCCACTGCCTCGAAGCCAGAGGCCCATCATGCCCATACCACGGTAGACGAACTCTTCCCCGGAGGTCGTAGGCCAACTACTCCCGGGCCCAATACTCGCAGGGTCGGCATTCCCCTCCCCGACTCTATCATCCCCGGCATCCCCATAGCTGGTGCTCCCATCTACGATGATGCAGGCAGGTCTGTCACCCCCGCTCCCAGCACTGCAAGGCCCAAGACCCCTGCGCCGCCGAAGAAATGAAGTTTCCCCCCCTCTTTGCATATGCTGTTTGTTCCATGTTGCCTACTTTCTTGTTATGTTAGGATATTGACTTCATTAATACTCTGCATCTGATAATGGTATACCCGTAACGACTGTAACAGTATGTTTGCAATGCATGAGACTGTTATATGCCCTACATAATGTCCGCAATTGCGTGGTCTAACGCCGTAGATTTAGACCACATAGCTTCACCGGAGACAGAAGGCAATCACGAGGAACGTTTCATATTCTTTCTATGCATTCACATTCCGGACAGAAGAAAAAAGACCACCAACAGTAAACAGTACATTTTTAGGCCTTCACCTCCCCAAGCTTGACGGGCTCGATCATCGAGAGATCCGCATTCTCATCAACAGCCCGCTTAACAACAATATCATCACTGTACATCATGGTCCCCTTCGCATAAGCGTTCGGCCCATCCGGTAAGTCAAACCCGTTCCTCCGCTCATGTTCCCTGATCGCTTCCTCCCCCTTGAGGTATATGCTGTCCACGCTCTCCGGGCCAAGACCTTTGGCACGCGCGGCGGCGATCATCCGCTCGAGCTCTTCGGGAACGCGGGAGGCGCGGACGGTGTAGTTCCGCGGGTAGAAGGTGCGCCTGGGGGCCGTGATGTGCCATTCGGGCAGGGAGGTACGGCCGAGCCGGTCGAGGATGAGCTGCTCTACGAGAGACTGGATGTACGTTAGCCGCACATCTACAAGGAACCGCAGCAATAGAGAATACGCACGTAATCAGACGGATCCGCGCGATTCAAGTTGAACGGCTCTTTGAGGTTCACATGGGGGTTGGTGATGGCCCTCAAGTTCCTGTGGTGGTTCTTGCTCGCTGTATGCAGGGTATAACAATGGCAGATAAACGTATCGCCCGCCTTGGCTGTGACTTCGGTAAACACCTTGCAGTTTCTGACGTGCGTCCAACGCTGGGCGAACGGGACTTCCAAGCCCTGGGGGTGGTCGTACAACGTCTTGACTAGCTCGGTAGTGCCGTCTTCGCAGAGCAGAGTCCCGCCACCCCCGGGGAGGATGTCGGTGAAGCAGTGGATCATGACGAGGGCGCTGCCCGCTGAGTCCAGGAACTGGCGATACCAGTCGTTGTCCGTGTGCCAGCCGGTAACCTCCTGTGGGGGAACCTCATGCTGCACATGTCACCATTCAGTAACGACATCCCAGCAGAGGCGAAGAACTGACCGTCTTCCAGTGGTCGCTCCCAAAATTGAGGATGAAGTTATCACCATTATACCTTTCGCGGTTCTCCATCACCCTGTCCTCGCTTCCTACGAGCTCGCAGGCGGCCCTCCATGCATCAGGAGCAAACTCTTCGGCCCTCACCTCCCTATGCCGGGGGAGCTTGACGTACTCTTCCGTCCAGGTAGATGGGTCGTGCTCGTCATACCCCAGGCGGACCCAGACGTCGTCCAGCCAGAGTTTCCGCAACTCGGGGTTCATCGCCTGGGGGATCTTGATCCATCCGTGCTTGAGGAAGAAGGCGCGCTGCTCCTCTGACAAATACTTGTACTCGACAGGCATTGTTGACCGAGTTTCTCAGATCACTTTACCGTCGTGAGGAAAGACCAGTGAAGTGTAGGCCAAGGAACACTCGGCGCCGTAAGAATCGACCCGCGAAGCCTATCGATGATAGATCCATGGACAAATATAAACCGACAAGCCTCCATCCCTCCACACCGCCTGTGCAAGGTCCCTTGATCACCTCCATTGTGCTAACCAATTCAGTCGCATTCGCAAGTAGCCCAGACTCGGCCCGACCTCCACGCTTCTGGGCCGATGTCCGGTAGCAGTACCAGATCTAGACTTCCGCAGGGCGGCGGAACGTTGTCCGATATGACGTGAAGATGTGGCGGATGTCGGAGAATTGTTGCCGACATCCGAGAGAGAGCAGCCCATGAATCAGAGCGGTGAAAACACCGGTCCGACTCCAGCGGAGGAGGAAGAGCGAGACCCGTTATTCCCGAAGAGCACGTTTCTGGATATGTTTGAGAGTAGAAAAGGCGCAAGATCACGACCGTGCGACGCGGCGACCCTTCCCCGCATCCGACATTGCTGCAATCAGAACGTTTGAGTAATTATCAGGCGCATTGCCTCTTTTCGAAGATTGTTCGTTGGACCTGTTGTCAACATTCAAATGGTTGTTATCAGTCCCATGGTGACAGTTCAAAGAGAGACGTGACAGGTGAAGTTGACGCGACATCGGCCGAATCGGCAGGGCCCGGAAAGCGCGTCAGAATTTGCAGAGCCGGCAACCATTAGCCAACCACACTCCGTCACCACACCTCACTTTTTACAGCACTTTGCTACAGACAGCAATAGGCATTATCCCTGCTCTTTTCTTCTTACTGTCTACCTCTGAGTCTCCTGCTCGTTCTGAGGGAGACTTTGGGTGAGTGTGGTGCAGCCGGATGGACCCCCAAGAGGAGAGGCAGCTCAAGCCAATCTATGGCAAGTCCCTGATGGAAATGGCTGAATTTTGGTTGGCTGAGGGGGGGAAATTTTCGCAGCTGCCCTCGAGACGAATTCGCTCAAGAGTGCCTTGCAGCATTGCAATAAGTTGCTCAAGAAGAAGTCGAATTGGGATATCGTAAAGGTATGGATTTATCCACTCGGTGTTTGCGTTTAGGGGGAAGGGCTTATTGGGCCTTGTACAGGCCTTAAAAGCGCTCGCCCTCCAGCGCGGGCTCAAGACCGAGGAAGCATCTCAGCTATGCGACGAGATCCTTAAGAATAAGCCTTCGGACGAGAGCACCCTGCTTGCGCTCAACCTCACCCTTCGACCTCTGGGACGCCGTGAGTCTACTCTTGTTTGATTTACGCCTCTGAGCTTACGCACGCCTGGGGTTGGAATGGGGTTACAGACGAAGACATCGTCACTCTGTATGATGATGCATTCAAGAAACACCCGGATAATGAGGAGATTGGGGCACAAGCTTTCTTGGCGATGATCAAGGTCAGGAGTTGGAAGACCGCCCAGCAGGTACGTGTAGTTTCCTGCAAAGGTAACGAGGGCTGATGACCCGTATAGGTTGGATTAAAGCTTTGGAAAACGGTCAAGCATGACCGGTATTTGTATTGGTATCTCATGAGTGTGACCCAGCAGGTGCGTCAGTGTGCTCGCAGCCTGGATATTTCTGACCTCAGCGTTCTCAGGCCTCCGACCCCGAAACCCCCGAGCAGATGTCCAAGATCCTCCTTTCCCTGGCTGCACGCTATCTCGCAACAAGCGACACTCCCTCATGGATCGTCCCCGACCGATTCCACTTGCATCTCCAGGTTCTTCTCGGCTTGGGAGATGTGACCACCGCCCGGCAGCTGCTGGAGAGCGAGAAGGGCGAGGAACTATGCAGGAACGGTCTGGTGCTCGAGGATGTGAGAAGGGGACTGGCGAAGCGTGTTGGGGATTGGGAAGGGGAGAGGTTGCGGTGCAAGAAGAAGGTTGAGGCAGGGGACGGGAATTGGAACAATTATTTGGCTATGTTGGAGGGGACGTTCATCGTCCCTGAAGTGCCAGTTGCGAACGGTGAAACGAATGGAGATGCGGAAAAAGAGAAACACGAGGAAACCAAGGTTGAACTAGCTGCCCTCCCTCCACTGCAAGAGCGTATCGCCAGCGCTCAAGCTCTGTTCACGTCTCTCGTCGCCCAAGTTGGACGAAAGGAGCGCGCCCCTTCACTTGCCCTCCTCGAACTGGAAAAACGGACTCGTGCACTCGAACCTCTTCTCACGACGGGAAGCCCTCCTCGGGTGGACCAGATGAAGGTCTACCTGGAGAAGTTCTCGGAAAAACCGTGCTGCTTCGACGATTTGAAACCGTTTGTAGAGGTGCTTGGAGAGGAGGAGCTGGGCAAGTGGATAGAGCATCTGAAGAGCTGGACACCGGACGTGGTGCGTCCTCAGCGCTTTAATGAGCTTTAATGAGAAGGTGTGTGCTGATTTTTCTCCCGGTAGACAACCCCTCAAGCACTCGAAACTACCTTGACCATCCAAAAGCTACTCCGCCACCGGCAGTCTACCACTGGGGAGCCCACAGCCGAGCAAGCGTCCTCGCAAGCGTCGTCGCAAGCGTTCGCATTCCTCAAGCTGTACCGCGACGCCCTTCCGCTAGGGAAGGATCTGAAGCCTGTCGAGCTCCAGCCGGCAGACGACTTCTGCTTCCTTGCGGCACAGGCGTTTGTCGGTGCGTGGGCGCGGGACGGACAGCTCAAACATCTTTGGCAAGCAGTGTGCGTGCTTGAATATGGGCTTGTGAAGAGCGAGAAGGCGTACCAACTCAGGCTGTTGTTGATATGCTTGTATCGGTTACTTGGTGCGTCATGCCTGCTGTATCTGGGTCCTGAAATAATAACGTGGATCTCTAGGCGCTTCTTCCCTCTGCTTAGATCACTACCGGGAAACCAACGTCCGCACCGTACAACATGATACTTTGTCCTGGCTCGTCCTGAATCGCGCTACCACGTTCTCGACCTGCGCGAGTGGGGACATCTCCTACCTCACCGAGTGCCTCGAAGCGAGTGCGATCTATGCTGATAACTGGACCGAGACGGGAGAGATGATCACCAAGGCGTTCCAATACGAGAAGTACTCGCAGATCCCGGACTTCCTCAATTTCGAGGAGCTTATCGAGAACTCACTTCAGAGGGACCTGATCCGCATCGAGCACTTGCGGATGACGCTTACCCACGAGTTGCTCAACAACGTCGAGATGCTCGGCATTCCGCAGGAGATCCAGGACCTGGATCTTAACTTGCAACGCAAGTCTAACCCGGACAACCGGGACTTCTCCGTCATCCCGAATATGCAGCCAATGGGACAGGAGATCCTCAAGCAGGTCGAGCTTGGACCGAAGTGCATGGCCCCTTGGGTTAATGTGTTCTCCAAAATATATCTTAGGTCTCTGCGTGCTCTGTCAAACGTGTATAATGTCCCTGAAAGCTTCACCGCGTCAATCAAGGACAAGACAGAGGTGAGCTCATCCTTGGTATATTGCTGGCTCGGCATTGACGGCTTGTCAGTTCACGAAGGCCGAAAGAGCTGTGATGACACTGTCGGATGACCTTCTGGAGTGGCTAGCCCCGATCTCAGCTCTCCCTGTCGAGTCAGACGGCAAGCTCACCAATGGTCACGCCAACGGTGTCGAAGCAGTTTCACCTGTTCTACTGTTCCAAACCGAGCCTACAAAGGAATCGGCTTTGGAGGCTAGCAAGCGGGTGACTCAGTTCTTCGACGGTGAGCCTGTGTTCCTGTTAAGCGACAATGGTTTCTAACAGAGCTCAAGACGAGTGGGCAGAACTGCAAAAGCTTGTGGAAGCAAATGCCCTCCCATGGGAGCTGCTTCACATCGTCTCCATCGCGCTCGAGGGTTTTGTCCTCGTTGATCTCTTCACATATCCTTTCAAGGTTCCCAGCGGCCGTGCAAAGAAGGGAGATCCCGTGTTCCAGAGTGTCAAGGCTGTCCGCCAGCATGCGGTGGATATGCTGAAGAAGTTCTCGGAGGAGTTGACGCGGTTATCGCACGAGTGCGGCTCCAAGCCGTTGGCAGAATTCGAAGGTCTCTGCGAGCCTCTTGTGAAGGAGGCCGAGGTGAACCATATTCTTACAATGCTGGCGAACCTATTGATAGCTTTTCTTAGTTCAGGCCCGACTTCGTGCACAAAGTCGGGAAGAAGTTACTGGAGTCACGAAAGAAGATGATGGAAGGTATGGCGAAAGGGATTGTACGACGGTGTATTTAATGGATCTTGCCGAGGTCATGATCGTTCGGTTGCTGCACACCCCTCATTCATACGATTCCTCTCTGACAAGTCATTTTGATCCGCAATGCATACGTTATTACATCAGTCCGATTCTGCCAACTGCTCAAGCTCCGCCCGGAGTCCCGCTGTGTAGTTCGAAGTGTTGGCAGAACGTTCGTGGTGTTATGCTCGATTCCATTGTTTCCGATGCCTATTCTAAACCTGCCAGATTCAGTTCTTATCATTGAGGGAAGCTCTCTGGGACTAACACGTTGGCTCCACCACTTCACTGTTGAATACCCGAAACGAGTCGCTTCCCGCAGCAATCGGTTTGGGTAGCCATGGTTACGCCTGATCTAGCCCTGAAAGTCGAGGGGCAACCCACACAAGGATAGTTGAGAGTTGTATACCTTCTTCCAGTCCAATAGCAAAGCAAAACAAGTGCTCATACATATGACCGTCCCAGTCGTCTGACGCAGTTCTCCTGCAGTATAGTATGCATGTTTCTTCTCCGAATGGTTTCAGGCAGGCATTACGGCATTATTTTCCATCGTTCGACAACCCGCGCAGCACCGCCCAAATATGTTGGTTTCCCGGGACAAGGGATTTGAATGAGAATAGGGTTGATATTATCGTTCCTGTTGAAGTAGAAAACCTTCTCTTTCTCGAACGTTGAAAGGCTGGTATACATAGAGTTTGTATTGGTTGACCAGTCGAGAACAGCATATCAACAATGACACACGGTGTATTGCCAATCATTCCGACCGGTCACCAGAATGCTCCGTCGTTATGGGGCGGATTCGTTCCAGTGCTATTTCTCATGCAATCGGAGTACCGTCACTTGTCCGCGGTTTCATGACTTGTACAGTTTATGATCGGTCTCCGGCAATGCACGGCGAGTCCGCAGTAATCGTGTAATGTTCGCATTTCAGGCAGAGTCACTTACACGTTTCCGCGAGCACAAGCGCAATAACTTCCCGTCCATACCGACGAGGATGCCACTCGTGCTGTGCACCTACCGTATCAAAGTTGAAGAAGCTCACGGCGGTTCTGCGCCACGCCGAAACATTATCGAGTCCGATATTGTCGATGACCTGGCACGTTCTACCTCATGCACCACGTCTTTACTGGGGAAAGCTTTTCCGAACATATTTGGAATCTCAGCATTTGTCAACCACTTGTTACAATAGATATTCGGGAGGACAATACCGGGGGTATAACGACATTTGATTCTCGCTTCACTGCAGGGCGGTGACTCTCGAAACAGACCATCGCCCACTTGCGCTAGCGCACCGCTCAAGATTGAAATTCTTCATCGGCGCGAGTCATTTGCATATTATCCCGCTTGCAGTGGTTGACAACCAGAGTCGGGGCAACATCGCCCGTTGATCAGTAGTGTTCAATCAGGAAATCAATGGGACGCCATATGCTTGCAGGGTCATCTGGCCCTCTCTCCGGTGGGTCGCTGATGCTATCCTATATAGTGAAGCAAATATGAAGAAGCACGGAGCCAATGCCATGTGCGAAGAAGCACATGGCTGCCATGCGAAAATGCCGGCATGGAGGCTGAGCAAAGGAAGTAAATCCGGACTCTAAGTCCAAATTTGGAAGTGGAACTAAATCTGCTTCCACTGCGGCAGTGCGGGAGCCTAGGAGGCTGAGGGTTACTTAACCCTGGCCCATATTAAACCCTACCTCTAACCCATATCTCCTGTTCATGTTCAACAAATAATGTTGAATACATGCCTGCAACTTGCATCACACATGATGTATATTGACTACAGTGCTATGTAGACTGGAAAAAGACTTATAACCTGAACCCTATAAAGATTCTACCCTTGACCTTTTACTATATAATGCACTCACTGAAAAAGGACACTGGGGAGGAGACAGGACATGGGACACAGGACATGGGACACAGGACATGGGACATGGGACACAGGACATGGGACAGGGGACACAGGACATGGGAGACAGGAGATGGGAGATGGGATATGGGATATGGGATACGGGATATGGGATATGGGATACAGGATACAGGATATGGGATACGGGATATGGGATATGAGATATGGGATATGGGATACAGGATACGGGAGACAGGATACGGGAGATGGGAGACAGGACACAGGACATGGGACATGGGAGGAAGGACATGGGAGATGGGGCACGGGACATGGGAGATGGGGCATGGGAGACAGGAGATGGGACACAGGACATATCATGATGGAATATGGGAACTATAAGACCCTTGCACCTAGAACAATGAGCAAAGTGAGATAGGCTCCCCTAGTACCTGCTAATTGGAGACTGAGCTGGCAGCAGAGTATCCATGGACTCCCGGGAAAGCTGGGGAATCAACCAAGGACCATGGTGTGCTTATGTGTATGCCAGCATACACTGCCACCCTGGCTTTGGTCAATTTTCGGCTGACTTGCCAAGCCCAAACCCCTGGATCCTCCCTTTGGTATTCCAGATGGATAGGGTTGGAGTACTGCAGGAATAGCACTGGTCTCCAGGTGGAAACCAGATCCCCTCTGGTTTCCAGTGGATCAGATCTGGAGCAATGTTTTTTTCCCGGCATCCTATTACATGGGCACCATCTCATATTATTAGTTATGTTTGCAGTATACACCAGCGCTGATGATTAGAATAATGTATAATAGCAATCCAATTATTGACTCTACCACTTGTTCAATTGTCATCCCATGCCATTTCCACTCCATGCTATATTAGCCACTGTTGCCCCCTTCCCCCTCCGGCCTCATCTCTTCCCAACTCAACACTTCACTTCCCACTCTCACCAAAGACCTTCGAGCATCTCCATATCAAGTTGCCATGCATTCTTTTCAGTTCCTTCTGACACTGTTTGGATGCTCTCCTCTGCCAGATAATCCAGATCATCTTCTTTGTATATCTTTCTCAGCTCACTAGAATGGTCATCAGTTGGGCGCACAGGCTAATAATATCATTGTTCACTCACTCTGAGATTGCTGTGCGCGTTTTCAACCTATCCTCTGTATTTTGCAGGCATTGATCTACCCAAAACCAATAGTGCTTATTGATGGTCTCAGGTGCAGCCCCTGGCCTCTCAGGATATCGAAGCATTTTCCTGCAGTGTTCCTTGTGAAAGCACATGATGTGATGCTGGCAAACACATTAGTTTTGCTCAGCAGTTTCCACTAGTTACTTGCCAATAGTGCCAAGCAAATGTAGTGCTTCATCCCAAACACAAAGTCCATGTCAGGTAGAAACAGTGCCTGTTGCACAGCAGGAAGACTCTTGTCAAGTGTCTCCTCCATCTGATTAGACTGCCCCCTCCCCCAGTCAGCACATTTCTCCAAGTTAGGCAGATTTCTTGCTTGCCTTTATTTTCACCCATTTCTTCCTGTCTGAATACATACTGCCTAACTTGTGATACAGTGTTTTGGCATGAGCACACATGCTGAAAATTTGTTTCAGTATCAGAAGTCACTGACAGTGTTTCTCTACATGATCCTGTTGTCTCTGTCAGTCAACAATTCTGCTCGCATGTTGCCACATACCAGTAAAGCAACTGACAAGCCATGTGCATATTTGGCTAGACCAGGATTCCACAGCCATGTGTAGATCTCTTGCGTGAGTTCTTCCTATTAGACCTTCATCAACAAGAGGTCTGAGGGCAGTCCCATCCATACTGTAGCTGCTTTGCTAAGCTTCCAATGCACAAATGCTTCCTCATGCAATTCTTCCAACAATCCTTCCATTCACATGTTGTGGGCAACCATGATGACTTGACAAACTCATTCATCTCCCTGTTAAATGAAGTCAATATTTCAGGGTGGAAATGCAGAGGAGCAGAGGCAGCCTCATCTCTTCCCAATGCAGGAGCTGATAAGAGATGTAACCTCTGATACATGTATCTTTCTCCTTCAATATGTCCTCACCTCTTTAGCAAAGTCCATCAGTTGGTCTTCCATATTGGCATCTAGGTTTAGCTTCTTTGCATACCTTTGCATGACATCCCCATAGTTCTTGCTGCCAGTGCCCCCATCTCTTTGAGTCATGTGGTGTGGTAGCATGGACCTTGTGGGGAGGTCCCTCTCATTGTACCATGGACTCTATCAACCTGAGAGTGCGTAGCACCTCCAGTTCTGGCTTCTGATGTCAGTTAGATTCATTTTCTGCCTCCAATTGGAATCTTAACTGGTTTTTGTGGTCTGAACCCTCAGACATTGTCATTGGCTTGCACTGCTTACAAAGGCGACTGCATTTCCCTGTTGCACCTTCTTCTTCCATGTCTGATTGGCAGTCACCAATACTTTCATCACTCCCGAACTGCTCGCCCCTTGTTGGTGGAGATTCCCACCCATTGCTCCCGGTGCTTCTCCCAGAGGGCATGGGGAAAGGTGGACTAGATCTTACTGGAGTGCTGCCTCCTCCTCTGGTCCCATTCACCATTGTTCTCTCACCACCGTCACCTTGGCTTGCAGCTGACCTAGCCCTATAGCTGAGGAAAAGCCCAGACATTCCTAGTGTGACCAATCTTTAGTGTAACAGCTGGTGATCATTGACAACATGCACAACTCACCTGATATATGTTTATGACCTGCTCTTGTCTGCCTCCCTTTAGTAAATGCCCCTCCCTCAGAATAACCCAAAGGTAATCTATGTGACACAGAACCAAGGTGGACAGAATCACTGTAAAAGTGAGTGGTTGAACAAACCAAAGTGGGTTAAAAAAACAGATGCAAAGTATACCTTTGGCAGCACTGCTTTGCTGATGCCCATTTAAGCACCCTCTTTTAACCCCTTGTATAGTTGAGAAGAGATTCCCCTCTGGTTGACTTGTCTCTTCCTAGTTTGAGGGGAGGCTATGTGATCTGGGGAGGTCACCTTGCCTCTTCCCAACTCAATGAGAGATGGGAACACTGAGGTGGCCTCATCTCTTCCCAACTCAAGAGAGGGAAGAGACAAGGGAGAGGGAAGAGGTGAGGGCAGAGGGGGCCTCAACTCTTCCCAACTCAACAGTTGGAAAGACACCCACATAGGGGTGGAGGCAATGAGGAGAGATGCTGCCACGCAGGGGTAGGCTTGTCATTTCCCATCTCAATCACTTGTATTAGAGATCACTTTGGCAATGCATCTGCATACAATAGTCCTACCCCATCTGGGGTCAACCCTTCTTCATTTACATGGTGCTTTCCTCTTCTGAGTCCGTCTCCACATCATTCCTTGTCTTCCCACCCTCCGTCCCCTTGGTCCCCCTCTTGGTCGCAGGAAACATAGCCACTATGTGCTTGTACAAGTCAGACAGGTCAGTGTTGAAGATCACTGTTCAAATGTTGTACGGTACTAGTTGGGATAGGATGTCATGGTTGTGAATGCTGAACACATTCAAAACCCATGCATCGTCTTTGCGGTGCACCACACTGGTCTTCAGCCTCTGAGTGGTCACCCCTTCCTGGATCTCATGTGTGAGTTCACACCAGGCACATCCACCGGCAAGGCTGCAGTCATGCTGGATGTTTGCGCAGGTGATCACTACCTGCAAACACACTCAGGTAAAGCAATTGGTTGAGGGTTACTGGTCATGACCCACTTACCATGATGTTCATCAGCTCCACTGACTTGGTGTTCAGCAGCTCAGGACAGCTCAGCAGAGGGTGTGGTTCCATCACTGTGTACCAATCAACCAGTACCCACATCGCACCCTGCCTCTTGTCCACTTTGTCTATACAAATCTCCAGCAACTGTCCAATCCTGTGCTTTCTAGCATAGAAGTATATATGCAAATGACAGGAAGTGATACCCTCACCTCACCACCACCTGCATCATACACCAGAAAGCTTTTCAGTGAAATGTGGTCCCCATTCCTAGCTGCAATAGATCTCCCTCTTTTAAGTAATTGCTCATCTTCAAAAAGGCCGGCATGGACTCTTTGTGATAATGTTGTATCCCAATGCACTGTGTTGGTGTCTGATTGATTGCCAACATTTCCTGTGCCTGTCAAATAATATATACTTGGGTTTTGGAAAATGTCTTACCTTTCCTGCGCAGCTCCAGCAATGATGTGAGGCCTAATGCATGCAGCCAGTGATCCTGCATAGAGATCTCTTCCAATACTTTTGGAGATGCTTGTCTCCAAAGCTGAGTTTCATGATCTTGAAACCATCTGCCAGTAACTGTGTGTTGAACTTGCTCCAGATGGGTGAACTGGATGTGATATGTTGACTGGGGGATTGATGATTGCTGAGCACAGAGCTCCCCCAAAATATTGAGTTGTATTGTTCAAATTGCTGAGTTGTAAAGAGTGTCACTGGTCCATACAGATGTACATGATCTGGCAAGTGCATTAGCAAGTGAGGTTTTGCTTTTCCACACATGCGGTCAGGATTGGCTCTGGCAAATGCATGAAGAAGTGCCTGGATTACTTCTCATAACTCTTCCTGATATGATTGGTCAGCATGATTCTACCTGTGATCCATTGTCTGGACACTTTACCTCATGCTTCAGTTTATCTTTGATGTTATACTTGTAGATCTTTGCACAAGCCAGCCCGAGGATTACCCAGAGCTCCAATGTATCTGGTGATACTAGGTCCCACAGCACAAAGGGCATACAATGGACCAAAGTATGGAAATGTTTCCTGTTGAGGGCACCCCAATACTGGCAGATGTACTCTGGTTCAAACTCCAGTGTGCCCCATCCTTCCATGTTCATTCCTTGAAGATGCTGGAGGACAATGCTCATGGGTGTGCCTTTGATAGGGTGACACAGAATGCAATCATCTTTCTTCTTGACATTGGGAGCAAGCTGATCACAGGTGTGAGCCCAGGCATACTTCACCATTCCCAGCTCTATGGTATGCAAAGGTTCAACCAGGGTCTGCATATGTGGATTAATGTCTGACAGACAGTTTAATGAGCATATGCATGTAAGTATTGCTGTGACTGCTCACCTGCGCAGTTTCTTGCTTCATGTCCTCTCATTTCCTCAAAAACAGCGCAAAGCTTCACATCCAGTGTGTGTCTTGCCTGCGCCCCTTGGCCTTGCTTGCATGCCATTCTCCCTTAATGCCTGAAAACCAGTTCCACCAGCTTGTCTGTCACTCCTGTTCAATACCTGATCTTGTTGAGTTTGCTGATATTGCCTGGTTGGATGGCCAACTCCTTCATGTGGTCAATGTGCTTCAGTGTATCATGGGGTTCCTGCAGGTTGCCTATCTTCCTGTTTGTGAGTGACACCTTTATCCTTGTGATATGATGGCATTACCTCAAATAGATGTGCAAAACCTTTTTCAGTGCATCATTCCTTCTGAGTTGAATGAATGCAGCAGGCTCAACAGAGCATGTTCACGCCTGGGCCATGGTGCAAACACAGTTCAGACTGAACTGGGTTGTCCCCTGTGAAGATGGCCAGCCATGCAGAGAACATGACCTCCTCTCTCATCGCTGGGTCGAAGGCTATACCTCCTTGGGAGGATAGCTCACTGCAGGAGAGGATTAGCCTCCTGCTTTGATGGTTGGGCATCTCTGCCCAAATCTTGAGATGGGAAGAGACAAGGCTGCCTCATCTCTTCCCAACTCACAAACACTCACTTGATCATTTCCATAATGATGTGGTGCTTGTTGAACTTCTTCAAGAGGTTACCAGAGACATTGTCTGCCCACACCATCAAAGGAAGGGAAACCACTCGACAGCCTTTACTGAGTGTTCTCCAGCAATTGGGCATGCGTGGTGGGTTGCTGCCTTCTGCCTCTGATCAGTCAGCAGAGATCAACTAGGTCTTGTGGGAGGCACTCACCCACAAACATCAGTGTTCCTGCTTCCAATTCAGGAAGGAGGTCCAGGTAGGTCTGGTCAAAATCTGCAACCAACCGGTGAGTGCGTGTGTTAGCCTGTATGATAAGGGATCCCTGTTCACTCTGCTTGAGCTATGTGGCAGCATGGATCCAGTACTTTCTTACCTGTTGGTTGTGGACAGTCCACCCGTCGGTAGCCATGGGTCCATGTTGGCTGCTGATTTGAACCCATTGCAAGGGAATGAAGTAGCATCCATCAAGGCACTACACCATCTCATCCACAAACCAGCTACAGCCAGTGTGACAGACCATGGGTGTCAGGATGTTGTCTGGAGCAAGGAGACCCCAGTAATTGGCCTCCCAGAACTCTCAAACAGATGAAGATTCTACAATGGGATAGTACTGAAGGTCGGTGGATTTCAAGGGATGTGAGAGCTCTGCAGTGAAAGATGAGCTGCTTGGTCAGTGCTGATGCTTGAGATGTACTCACTCTGCTCAACATCATCTTCAAGTCCAGTAGATAATATACATTACCGTGCACAGATTCAAACTGCCTCACAGGATCTCCTATCACATTGAGGGCCATCACATCAAACATCTTGCGCCCAGATACTTTGGGGACCATGATTGTGCCCAGTGTAGTCACATAGCAGTAAATGATGTCTTCCTTGTGTATGGAGAATCTCATGCATGCTGAATGAGTGAGAACATCACTCAACATCATCCAGTTATGTGTAAGGTGATGCAACTGATCAGTGAGCCTGTACTCATGCCTTTGTTGGGATATGGGTAGTACTCTGGTTCATCTACCTTGCCAAAAAGTCAGTTCATGCGATCTGCAACTGACCAAGAACCCTTGGAAACATGGCCCATTGCTGAATCTGTAAATGAAGAGCACATGTACTGCAAAGGGGAACACACAAGAGTCATCATCCATGTTGGGCAGTGCTCCATCGGAACTCAAGCCAACAAACCACACTTCCTGCATCATCCAGGATTCAATATCCTTGAGCAAGGGAAATGCTTCATAGCCCATTTCAAAGATCATGCCATTCAGATCAGGGGAGGGTGAGCGCCGCCCCAGCATAGATGTGCAGCCCAGCAGGGGATCCCTTCAATGGAGGGAGGATGGCAGAACAAGACAGACCACATTGTCAGAGGGAAAACATTTGCATCATACCATGGATTGGTGCACCAATGAAGATGCATGCGTGAGAAGCTTGGAGGCATATGCTTCCACACCACACCATTTGCAGTGTCCGCGCTGCCCAAAGAAGTCGAGTTCAAAGTCCCTCAAGTCCAGCAGTGCTGGACCCATACCTCTCTTTGAGGGGATAGCCATAGGCTTTCCATTAGAGGCCCTGATGGCATCCAATCCAGCGCTTGATTGGACAACTAGGAGAGAGCAATAGAATGAATAGAGACCACACAAAGGAGATGATGGGACTTGCTGGCAAGACAGAACAGTGGCCATTGGTGTTTAGGGTCCAGTCATCTGGAGTCATCCAGAACCACCACCCCCTCATTCATCCTGTCAACAACAGGATGCTTCTGCAAAGCATGACTATCAAAATAACACATTATGGCCTGAGGATTGAGCTGGAGGTCTCCACTGGTGAAGGACCTACTGGTCAGGCAATTGATCCCAACATGAGTCACTTGATGCATGGGCAATAGGGGATAAAACTCACCATTTGTGATCAGGCATTTATAATCACTGTTTTGAGCACTTCAGATAGGCAACCTGTGGAGCGATTCATGCTATGCTTAGCACCAGAAACCGGAGGAGAGGATATGGTTGAAGAGATGGGAGAACCATTGGAAGGCAACCATCTGCAGGCCCCCACTGGCATCATGTGATCAAAACCCCCTGTAAACTCCCACAACATGCTTCACGGCAGATGTATATGCAGTCAACATGGCTTTCAGAGTGTCCTGTGCCATCTCCCCTGGGAGGGAGATGAAGTTTACTGAAGTCTGTATGCATTGAGCACCTTTGAGGTATGCCACAGCATGGTTGTAGGCCTTGATATCATTGTGGTTGACAAAGTATGCTCCCTGCTGATTTGGAATGGCCCCACCAGGAGAGCCTTGGTAATACTGGTTGCCCTGATCATAGGCGTTGGAAGCCAGCTCAGATTCAGAGCTAGTTTCATTGATTGATCTGAACAACAGATTGCCAGGGTATGCAACCCAATCGAAGAAGGCTTGAGTCAAGCATCTGCCTTTGAGATAGGCAACCTCGCAGTTGTACAGCTTGACATCTTCACCATTTCCCTGGCTGTGCTTGTATTCAAGTAATGTGGCAGGGAGAATCAAATTGTTGACTAGTGGATTACCTTCAAAAGATTTGTTGAGTTGGGAAGAGACGAGGCCACCATTGGTGGATTTGTTGAGTTGGGAAGAGACAAGGCCACCTTGGTTGGCGATGTTGAGCGGGGAAGAGACAAGGCCACCTTGATTGGAGGTTTGCTGGTATGAGGAATTGGGGAGATGTGAGCAAGGGGAGATTGGTGAAAACCGTCACTGACCTCCAGAGAAGTGACATTGAAAGCCATGGGCTCATGGTGACCTTCCTTGTGATCAAGGATCATGCTACTGTTCACAGGTAAAGCTTGAATGGAGGGGTACATTATTGACTATCACCCCAGTCAATACTGTGTCACACAGTGACTACTGAAGGCTCACACAGGGGTGTATAGAGCTGCCACAAACCGGGTCATGAGTGATATGGTGGATGAAGAGGAAACACCAACTCACATAATTCCAAAGTAGAGTCACTAGTACTTCAGAACAGTACTAGTCTGAAAAGCTGAGCAAGAGGATGGTCGAGGCAATGTTGACAATGATTGTTCAGGATAAGCAGGGAAATGGGTCTGATCACCTTGGCACACCACCTCATACCAGTGCACAACCACATGTGAGACCAAAGAGGCCACGTGTTGACAGACCCTAATGTTATCATTATTGTGTCATTGATAATTGCAATAATTGCACTTTGACCCACTATCTGAATATAATCAGACTGATTCACACACATTGCTGCCTGGACAGCCTGGGAGTAGCCATTGCTGAAGGCATAGGAAATGCAGATGAGGGAGGGGAAAGTTTCAAGGTTGAGAATGGGAATAGGGGAGTCTTATCAACAGCAACTTGTCTTACCATGTCAAGATGGAAGACAGACAGGCTTGCAGAGAACAGACAGGAGGGGTGTAGGCCATGGCAGCTGTCAATCATCTCTTCTCAAGAGAGAGAAGAGTTAGGGTGCTGAGGTGGCCTCATCTCTTTCCAACTCAAGAGAGGGAAGAGATAAGGGAGAGGGAAGAGGTGAGGGCAGAGGGGGGCCTTGTCTCTTCCCAACTCAAGGGAAGAGGTGTGCACTTGGGTCACCTGGACTCTGGTCAACTGCAGGGACAGACTACTTAGCATTATATTTAGGTGTTATGTTATTTCAAGAGACCTAAACTGACCAGAACTGATTGTCAGATGAGAACAAAAAAGATGAAGTGCTGTCAATAGACAGAGGAAGCAAGGACTCATGTTTTGCGCATGGGCAAATATCCTTCTAGCCCCCGAAATGCAGCCACACAGCTTTCAACTCAACCACCATGTCCCCTATTTGCTAAATCAGCACACCACACCTTACTCTGCAACAACAAACTTCAATCAATGTTTAGGAGCAGGTGGTCTGCAACATTCAAGAATGGAAGGACTGGTTGTGGATGGCAAGAGCATCTGAAGGGCCTCATAAAGGCTCATCATCAGCAGGCAGCAGAAGCGGTGGATCTTGAAGCCAGGGGATCTACAAGGCCCATGCTCATAGACAGCAGAGTGGAATCTGACTATGAAGATGTGGAAGATAAGGAAGAGGAAGGAGATGAGGAGCAGGTGCTGGGTGGAGGCGTTGGAGTGCTTCTTATGCATCAAGTGAGTATCAATGACACTTATTGCAAGCCATTGACTGACTATGAATAGGAGGATGCTGTAGGGAATGGCAGTCATACTGCTGCTACACCCACCAGTATGGTAGGTATGAACCCTCCTACTGTCAACAGGTCCAACACTGGATATGCCTCAATTCTTGTGGAGGCTGTCACCAGCAACATGTGCAACATTGCCGCAGTTCTCCTCACCGTCAAGGAGAACAACCATGAAACGGACACCATCCAAGCTTCGATGGGAGATATATGCACCATACAGATGGACACCTCCCCTGGTACTGGCAGTGCAGCAGATATGGATGGTGGGGAGAACCCAGCTGCTGGCAGAGGTGGAATGTCTAGCGGGGTGCAGGCTGGACAATGAGGAGCTCGCAGGTGGAAAGTGCGGGTGGATTGTGACAAGGTTTACCAGTGCCTCCATCAGAAGCACAGCTACCAGCATGGTCATGGCTTGATGAATACATTCTTGAGGATATGTTCGTCCTTCCCCAGCATTGGCGACACACTGGGCATCTGGATTGTGCAAGATATGAGTATCTTCTTCTTTGGTGGAGTGTTTGACCAGACAAGGCAGATGTTGAAAAAACATGCTTTCTCTCACACCTGTCATGGCTTGACCACCATTGTGATATTTGCTCTGGTGCTCTGGTCTCTGTACAAAGGTATGCCATTTGCTACACAGATGATTAGCACATACTGATTGCTGCAGGTGGGAAATACTTTTTCAGTCATTTCAATCTGCAGATCAGTGGTGGGGAGTTTTCAATTAGCTGGGCAGGGACAGACATCATGAATACCACAATGTCCACGGCTACTGAAGCGACCCAGGCTATGAACAGAACATCCAGTGCATAGTCAAGAGGATCATTTGACTCCATTCCTGTCATTATGTGTTGTCACTGTCTTTACATAGCTTTATATTGTGTGCACTTGATTGATGAGTGTTAGGGCAACACAGGCTGACTAAGTCTGCTCACCTAAGAGTGCCAAGAGTCTAAGCAGGCAACAAGGAAGTGGAGTAGACCTGATGACTAAGACCTATCTACAGTATAGGTACCTGTGGATGATCCTAAGAGACCAAGTCTGAAGAGACAGTCCCCAGGCAGAGTAGGCCTTATATTTATACCTCTGTGGTGGAACCTGCTAGAACATCTTGCTTACTCAGCCTAGTCAGGTGATCAGGTCATATGACCAAGGATGAGGTCATATGAGGTCATGCACAGCCATGCACAGCAGGTCACCTGACCATCCAATCCTTCCAGCAGGGTTCCAGCACATGCCAAGGTATACCAGCTATTTCCATGTCATAAAGGCTTAGTCATGTCTCTTGACCAAGCAATGAGCTGGTGCCCTGACGATGAGTTTCCTGTCTTTACTATTAACCATGCCAAAGTTTAGAACAGTGATTTTAAATCTGTAGCAATTAGAATCAATACAATTGGAAGTGTTTGCTACAGTAGACTCTATTCTGTGGTGCTTGCTGATAAGAGGGGAGGAGACATCAACTGCTGCATCTGTCTTACTCCTCCCTGTGCTATCTCCTAACCAAATAACAAATGCAAGTCCTCCATTGAG
>NW_024467199.1:296760-334807 GCF_000292625.1 Dacryopinax primogenitus
CTAAGACCTATCTACAGTATAGGTACCTGTGGATGATCCTAAGAGACCAAGTCTGAAGAGACAGTCCCCAGGCAGAGTAGGCCTTATATTTATACCTCTGTGGTGGAACCTGCTAGAACATCTTGCTTACTCAGCCTAGTCAGGTGATCAGGTCATATGACCAAGGATGAGGTCATATGAGGTCATGCACAGCCATGCACAGCAGGTCACCTGACCATCCAATCCTTCCAGCAGGGTTCCAGCACATGCCAAGGTATACCAGCTATTTCCATGTCATAAAGGCTTAGTCATGTCTCTTGACCAAGCAATGAGCTGGTGCCCTGACGATGAGTTTCCTGTCTTTACTATTAACCATGCCAAAGTTTAGAACAGTGATTTTAAATCTGTAGCAATTAGAATCAATACAATTGGAAGTGTTTGCTACAGTAGACTCTATTCTGTGGTGCTTGCTGATAAGAGGGGAGGAGACATCAACTGCTGCATCTGTCTTACTCCTCCCTGTGCTATCTCCTAACCAAATAACAAATGCAAGTCCTCCATTGAGTTGGGAAGAGACGAAGTTGAGTGTGAGTCCTCCCAACTGTTGAGTTAGGAAGAGACAAGGTCGAAGGCCGAAGTCCTTGTGGCAAACCCACCATTCAGTTGAGTTGGGGAGAGACTGGCCTGGGAGTGTGAAGAGCCCTCGCATATGTTGAGTTGGGGAGAGACTGGCAGATGGTCAGCTCTCGCAACTATTGCTGGGAAGAGACAAGGCCTACTACAGGGAGAGTGATAGGGCTGTTGTTGGAACAAACTGTTCTAAGACAATATTGTTAGCCAGAATGACATGTTTGGTCAATGAATGGTCAACATCTCACTGGAGAATTGAGAGCATAGTATAGTAATCCTGATTCTTGCAGATAGCAGATGGTCAGGCATAGGATAAGATTAAGAACAGAGAACCAGTGGTGAACCCTACTGGTCAGGTGAATGGCTATCTGCGGATATTCCCCTGACCCTTAAGACATATGGAATTCACCAGGGGCTGTGGTGGCCGTGTATGGTGTCGGTGGCTCCCTCCGTATGGACCAAGCCTCTCGCTGGAGAAGTGGGGAGAAGTGGCCAACTTATGTGGTGTTATGTGCATTTCACAGTCGGGTCAGAAGGCGGGCGAAGGCCATAGACAATGGGCGAAAGGGGTACTGGGGTATCGTACGACGTTGTGCTTCCAGAAAACAAGACACCGATGCTTCTACACCGTGATCTCGGATGAGGAATACCCTGGAATCCTTTGTATTCGGCTGATGCCAAAGATAAGCTTGATGACTGGATCGTAAGACGATGTTAAAGAGGTTGTCATATTGTGCACATCCTATGAAGAAGCTGGGCGAAACAGCCCGAGGGACGTCCGAAACATGTACCGATGATGATACAACTTGGGAGATTGAATTACGTGATACTCCCGTCATGGCCCGATTGCTTAGCTTTGACATATTAAATAAGAACGCAGTGAACCAAGTTTCCAAATAAACTCACTTGCACCCTGTATAAGTCGTTATTCCATTTATTGCCGAGGTACCGTGCTCTGTCCTTTGAATTCGGTGTGTTTCCGAGGAATAGACGATGCGCCGAGGGGCACAGAAATGTCGGTCGATCGGAAGCTGGGCCGAAGCTGGATTTGGGTTTCAACTGAGTGCATGGGCCCTGCAGGGGCGCAGTTTTAACAATTGCGCGATTAGCGAAGCACTGAGGGCGACTGTGCTAACTCAGTGGATAGTCTAACATTGAGAGATCAAGGGGGATGAGGGCAGAAATTCGGGGCGGACCTGGGGGCATCGGGCGTATCAATCTACCAATCGAAGCGATGGAGAATGCAGTGTCGTAAGCTATGGTAAACCCTACAATTGAGTTTATACATTAGCAAGCTTCATGGGCGTAAGAAGCAGAAAGCGGGATTACCCATCAAATGTATGTGCAGAGAAGTTTAACTTGCTCGGCGATGCAAGTGAATCTGGTCTGTATATAGGACAAGATACTCGCTTCTTTCTCGTCCAAGGAGAGTAACAAGGGTTTGGATAGTTTGGGACTGGAATGGAAGATTTAAACTAAAAGCTCCGGTCTGAAAGAGGGAGTTGAATGAAGATATCAAAACAATAACCTGGACAGCGGGGACTTCTGTTGCGGGTCGGACTGCTTTGCTTCTTTACTCCCATCTGATGCGTGAGAACGAGGGATGGAAACAGGAGGACAGGAGAGCAACAGAGGCCGTGCGCGAACGAGGGTCCAGAGAAGCGAGGAAGAAGGGATAGGTACGGAAGCAACCGGAATGAGAAACGCTTTGGGTCGGGGGGTTATTGACCCATTAAACGGGGGCGGGGACACAGCATGTGAAACTGGGTCTGGGAGGGATGTCCCTTCTTGGAAGCGGAGACCTTTTTGCATTCAGCGGGTGGGTCTCAGGAACAAGGTCTGGCCTGTGCCGGTCCGCGCTCTTATCATTCCCCAGTACATCGCCCGCGCGGCCCCTGTTTCCCCCTCCCTTCCCCCTTGCCCCTTCATCGTCTAGTATTCGCCGTCGTTAGACAGCGTCTAGCTCGCTTTTCTCCTTCTTCCCCCCCTTTTCCCCTCTCCTCGCCAGCCCCCCGCCAGAAAGGATACCGCTTGAAGTGCGTACTATTGTACTGTCGACCACCAGCTACCAGGAGAGTTGAGGCGGAACGAAGGACATCGTTTCATGGATGTCTTAGTGATCAATTTTCACTCTCATCCCCTCCTCTCCTGGAGTTGACACTCGACGATGAGCTGAATGTATGCTGACTATATGCGCAGATCTCGCGACCCTTCTCTGTGCAATTCTCTCAAACCGTTTTATCCGCCATTCCCTCAAAGCCTTTTCCCCACACAAACACTCTTTAACTCGATTTCCTCTTGCTTCTGTCTTCGGTGTCCGCTGCCTTTCGCGCGTAACCGTTCAGCTGCAATACCTATCCTCATATCCATACCTACCAACACCTCATTCCGTCAATCCCCGGTACTTCTGTAGCTCATTCGCTTCCCAGATTTACCTTTCCTACAAACCCTAGGCATCGTTCTGCGTACTCCAACGAGCAACGGCCTCATCCATCCAGTGTTTCTCAACGTCTTCACACTCTCACCACCACACAACACACAAACGCATCTGTAACTCCAATATCAAAACCATACATGCACTCTCCTTACTCAAAAATGTCGACCATCAAACAATCTCCCAATGGATCGCCGGTTCCCAGGCTCTCTGAGGGTGCGCAGGGTCTCGCCCCTCTTCAGACCGACACCGCTTCCGACCATTTCTCTAATCCACCCAGCGCTGTTCCCTCCAGTGCTGTGACCGAGAGCGGCCTCGACTCCGCCATTGGTCCCATGCGCCGCAAGCCGAGCCGTCGCGCCAACACCGCCGAGAGGCGTGCGACCCACAATGCTGTCGAGAGGCAGCGGCGTGAAACCCTCAACGGGCGCTTCCTCGACCTTGCCGCCATGCTCCCCAATCTGCAATCGGTCCGTCGCCCATCGAAATCAGCCATCGTCAACAGCTCGATCGCCCTGATTCACCAGCAGCGCAGGGCGCGCGGTGTTGCAGCTCGCGAGCTGCGCCTCCTCAAGTCCGAGTCCGACATCCTCCGCCGTGAAGTCAACGAATGGCGTGAACGCGCTCGCATGCCGCCCGTTGAGGAGCCAATCCGCTCTCAAGACTTCCACATCCTCATGACCGTTGAAGAGGTGGAGGAGAATGAGGAGGAGCGTGCTGCGTACGCTGCGATGAATGCCGTGGACGAGGCTGATGAGGACGAATACGGTGATGGCCCGGATGAGCTCTCTGACCGCCCCACTTCGGGTGGTCGTGGTGCCGGTCAAGGCCTGCAGTACAACCATAACATGAATCATGGTATGGGCATGGCAATGGGCATGATGCCTATCGGTATGGGCAACATGGGCATGCAGATGCCCCCGCAGCGCGGTTATGCTGCCCCACCTCCACCGTCACACCCATCCCATCAGTATGGTGCCTCTCAACAGCAGGTGGGCCTGGATTTTTCCAGCGCCCCTACCATGTTCGACAGTGGTCAGACTAAGGCCGCTGCTTGGACCCAGCAACAGCAACAGCAATTGCAGCAACAACAGCAACAGCAACAACAGATGATCAACATGATGCAAAATCAGAACCAGCAGATGCAGAGCCAGCAATGGCCCCAGGCTCAGCTCGCTCAACCGGTTACCTCGCTTTCGATGTTCACACCCCCTGGCAGCTCGCACGGTTCTTCGGTTCCCGCGGTTACCACACCGCCTGCGTCGGACCCGCTCGTGCAGCAGGCCCAGGAGGCGTTTCTGGCCAACTATCAGCGTAATGCACAGGTCCTCTTTCCTGGGCCAGGCACCTCCATCTCCGCCCTCTCAGGAATTGGATACCAGGCGCCCACCACGCAGGCCATAACGCCACCATCGAGCATGCACGATGGTGATGCCGGTGTATGCGTATCTGCTCCCATGGTTACCGACGGCATGAACAGCGTTCACTCAAGTCCCTCTGGCAGCATCCGCTCCAATTCTGCCAGCGTGCACTCCAACCGAGCCAGCCCAGAAGCCAACTTTTCGCTCAGTCCCCCGATTCCCGTGACGGCCGCATTCATGAATTCCGGCATGACCAACCCGACAGTGCCTTTTGTCTCTTCGCACAGCCGCCGTACCTCTTCCGGTGGGCTCGCAGTCCCTCAACCTGCACCTGCGATTGGCACGACTGTTGGCATGCCGTGGCTCACGTCAAATATGAACATGGGCGTGACTGTCGGAAGTGGCTACGCTTCGAGTGGACTCAGTCTTTTCGCGTAAATGTCAAGAAATAGACATTATTTCCGACACCCGCACCAACCGCTCAGCCGTTCTTCTCATCATGATCATCTGCTCAATCCACTTTGCTGTCTCTATCACCACTGAACTCTATGCGTGCTCTTTGCTCCGCTATCGCTTCGTCTTTCACCGTGTCTCGAATCGTTACGCTTTGTCTCAAGCTGCCTGCTGCGCCACTCCTTTCTACACTGTTACCGCGATACATGTACCGCCCGTCTGCTGTAGGGGTCCCATACTTCCACCATCCCGCCGTCCACCCATCTACCACCCAGCCCTGCTGGTCCGTTCACGTTCGATCTCACCGTCTGCCGTGATCTTACGCCCATCTCACCGACCTTCCCATCACCGCCTGCATGCAGCACCATTTTTCATCTGCCCCTTTTCCCTTGGGGGCCTTCCGCTCATTGATTGAAGCCTAAACCTCTGTCGTTACTCGACCCCTTCTTTCCTTCTCGTCCCTGGTCGTCTTTCTCTGAGTATCTCGTATGGTTGATTTGTTAGGAACTCGTCTCTTAGTCGTACCTGCGTCCGAGAGCGTGCGTCACGTGTGTGAGCACGCCGCGGATCATGTACGTAGAGGTTGTGTTTGTTGGTCGTCACTGTGTACATCAGAGAGATGTTGTTGATGTGAGACGTTGGGGTCCGGCTCCGAAGTAGTGATAATGTTGTATGACTACGATAATTCACCGTCGTGCGAGCTGAACCGTTTCTCACTTCTTCAACGCAAACCTTGTTTTTGCAGAACTTGAGGATAGACACACGAGGCTGCTCTTTACAGATACACATCCATTCAAAGTTGCAGGACATAATGCAATTCAACTGCAGAACACTCAGGAGTCAAAACTACCTAAAGAGGTCGGTGTGTCTACATATCTCCTATTTTCAGGGGCTCACGTGACGTTAGGGGTTATGAGCAAGGCAAGCTCTCAATGACACCTTCATCGAAGTATAAAGCTGTCACACATCATTAATACCTCACTCAGACGGGCACTTTCGTTCGCAAGTACTGCTCTGAGGCGGGTCATGCCGAAGGCGACGAAACCTCAGTTTTATGCTGTCCGGCGTGGCCAAGTGCCAGGGGTTTATCGAACATGGTGCGTCCACTTGCCTTATTGTACAACGTCAATTTGATCAAGATCAAGGAGAGAGACCGAAACCCAGGTCAAAGGATATTCTGGCGCTGTTTATAAGGGCTTCATGACCCGTGCAGAGGCCGAAGCTTTTGTACAAAGCAACCTTGTTCCTGCGTCAACAGCTACCTCGACATCCAAGAACAATCCCTACACTCGCCCTCCCACGCCTAGGGGACCAGTTGCTGGCGTTCCCACCAAAGTACGAGCTCCGATTGAAACAGGAATAGAGAAGAATGGGGAGGATGGACTAGAGGTGGTGGTAGATGGAAAGGTGTGGAAGGTCGTCTACACCGACGGAGCTTGTTCGGGCAATGGACGTGCAGGAGCCACCGGCGGCATTGGTGTGTACTGGGGACCGGGAATGAAGTACGCATATGTCACTTTCTTTTCTTCCCAATGGAAACCAATCCCGATCCAGAAACATCTCTGAACGCCTTCCCGGAGCACAGACGAATAACCGTGCTGAGTTGATTGTGAGCACAACACAACACACACACCATACTTGATTCTCATGCACAATCAGGCTCTTGTGCGCGCTCTAGAAACTGATCCCGATCCTGCCGCACCGTTGATTCTGAAGACTGACTCCAGCTACTCTATCCAATGTGGGTTTTCGTCAATTACGCAGAACACCGCGTGACAGGTCACAGGTATGCGTGACTGGCTTCCCAAATGGAGAAAAAACGGATTCCAAACCTCCAAAGGACCCGTGAAGAACAAGGAGTTACTCCTATACCTCTCGTATCTTATGGAAGAACGCCCGGGTCACATACGACTCCAGCACGTACGGGGGCATGCCGGTGTAGAGGGTAATGAGATAGCCGACAGGCTTGCTGTTGCCGGGGCAGGGCTACCTGACGTCGAAGAGAGGGATTGGGCGATAACAAAGGAGGAGGCAGAAGAGGAACTAAGTCAGGAACATGTTGACTTTGAGGTGCGTCAGAGGTCTTCGTCAATAGCACGGGCTTCTGAGCCGTGTGCATAGGTGCCGCCTGAGTTTGTGCTATCCGAAGCAGAACTCGCACAGATGGAGCAAACGCAACAATTCGATTGAGGGATATGTTCAACGGAATGGTGGGCTTTTCTCCAAAACAGACTGTTAAAGAGTGGAGAGCCTTCTCCAGACGGGACGCATGTATCACCACAAGCTGGAGATTAGCGGCTGGCGCTCTTCAAGTACAACTCATATAGATACCTACTCCACGCTGTTGTAGTGAGATCACACAACGTCTGGTTGAGGGCAAGAGACTAGACCTGCATATACGAGGCCGGAATCAAACAATGGAGACAAAAAATCAATATGTAAATGCGTTGCCTGGGAATCGAACCCAGCTCTCCAGCTTGGAAGGCTGGAATACTACCGATGTACTAACAACGCTTTCCGATGCTTGTACCTTCTCAGGATTATATCACAAATATGGTGCGATCCCCACCAAATTCACCATGATGATAATGAGTTCACTATGGGGTGCCACCATATGCTGTTGTCCCATCATCCTAGTCCACAAATTCTGCCCAAGCCTCATCCACGGCAAGTGGAAACCCAGAATGTGCACCTTCGAATCTGGAGCCGCATAAGACTGTTTCTTGCAACAACCTTGCTTGGTACGATGTTTTCGTGGGGTCGTGTGGGCTGCTGATTATATCAGCTGTCCACAGGCGTCGTACAATGCCTGATTCCTTCCCGGCAAAGGATATGTAGTCAAGCTTTGGTCCACGAGGCCAGATGTGTTCCACGATTCCGGCTTCCCACGCGATGCTGCGCAATTTCCATTGATCTTGATCGTCACCTGATGGATCGTAGCCCGGTGTTGTTTGGAGTAGGCCAAGCGCGCGCAGCGTTGGTACCGAATTCAGGAGCTGATTGATAACATCTTCGAGAAGCTGTTTGGCGTTCAGCTTCAGGATACAATAGTGTTGCCACTTCAGCGCCTACCTCGGGCGGATGATTGAGGGGGCTATGGTTCATATTGACGACTTCCAGGCTTTCCAATGGCAGCTGAGTGAGTTTCGTAGCAGCGAGCAGATATAATCGAGTGCTCCATGAATGTCCGGCAAAATCGAGAATGCGTAGCGTCTTGTTTGATCCACCCCTTTTCAAGGCCTGGCACATATCCTCGAACTGATTGAAACCAAACGCATACACCGCTCCCGGGTAATAGAACAGCTTGACACATTCCAGGGCCGGACATCGAGACAAAAACGCAAGAGAAGATGAGGAGGTATCAAGAGAGAGATATCGAAGCTTGGGGAACGACAGGGATGCGGGAAGGGAGGTCCCATCGGGCAGAAGTCGCAAGGACATATAGGAGGGAACAAGTCGTAGCTCCTGCAACGAAGGCAAGCAGCTTAGCAGCCTGTATGCTAGACTCACGTCTAGACCTATCCATCGCAGCCGTCTGCCAACAAAAGTCAGAGCAATACAGCGTACATAGGCTCGAAACCCTACTTGATGCGACTGCGAACGTCAAGAGGAGCTGTCTGAACGCGGAATGCGCATGCACAGATCTGCTCGACCCTATCAAAATGCAAAGCTTCAGTCCACTGGGCACTTGGGGATGTGTCCACAGGATCAAATATGTTTTCGAAGCTTCCAAGTCGTAGGTTTTGCCCAAGATATGGGAGACATGCAAGCCGACACGGGCGACAAACCTGGGAGAAGGCACACAGGGCGGGAGGAGAATCATCGCATATAAGAAGTGTGTGAGATTCCCTCAGCATACCCCACTCAAAGGGCACGTCAAGAGGTGTTCGTGAAAGGATAGCTGCAATTTCCAGGAGAATATCATGAGGCAGCGTTGAAAGACGAGGTGGAGCTTCTACATTTGCTGGCTTTCTTGAAGCCGTGAAAGACTTGTTTCTGGAGTTCCTTTGTTGAGAATCCATTTTACATTTGGATTTCCGATTCACACTCACAACCCCAATATTCCTTTCAGCTTTGGCAAACAGACTGCCATTTGTCGCTTCAGATCCGCTTTGTTCGGTCGTGTCAGGTACGGGGAAGCAACAGGGCTTTTTCTGGCTCATTAATCCAAACGGTTAACCCTCCCGGAATCAAATGGACCCCCTCAAGTTCGATTTTTTAACTGCACCTTTTCCGTTGTGCTAGTCAATGCTCCACCACCTCATCAAGGTGCCCTTCGCTCTAATATTACTATTGTCCGCCCTTTTGCATGTAGGCTTGATCATCTATGGCGACTGGCATGATGCACATTCGCCACTGAAGTACACTGACATCGACTATCACGTCTTCAGTGATGCTGCCCGATTCGTGCTGCACCCGGAAAAGAGTGGGTTTGCAGGAGGTTGGCTAGCTGAGCGGTTTGGGTTGCAGTTGGGCGAGTGAGTCAAAACTCATCATAATTCTGATAATTGCTCACCCCTCGGCAGTCCTTACTGTCGTTCAACCTACCGCTATACTCCGTTGCTGGCGCTGATCCTCACACCCAACACCTTAATGCATCCCGCGTGGGGCAAAGCAGTCTTTTCGCTATCAAACATCATGATCAGCCTGCAACTACGCAGTCTATTGCCATTAGGGACCAGCATGAACTTCGTCACAATTCTATGGGCACTGAATCCGTTCCCCCTGAACATATCTACGAGAGGCTCGTCCGAAGCTCTCATAGGACTGGCTGTGATATCATCCCTGTATTTTCTTCAGCCCGGTACTCTTGTTTTCAGTGCAATCATGCTTGGTATTGCAACACACCTCAAGATATATCCATTCGTGTATGGCGTTGCTGTCCTTTCGTGGTTGGCCCGCGGGAAGGGATGGAGAGGATGGATATCCCCTCCTGCACTTCTCTTTGCCCTTACTAGTGCAGGGACATTCTTCGCTCTGGGAGCAGTAATGTACTCCATGTAAGTCTAATTCACGTGTCCCTTATGCTTGTTGATTCATTGCACCAGATGGGGATATCCTTTTCTGGAGCAAACCTATTTATACCACTTAACCCGGAAAGATCACCGGCATAATTTCTCCCCCTTTTTCTATCTCGTATATCTGACACATGGCTCGTCAAACTCGAGGATATCATCTCTGGTCAGCTTCGTGCCACAGCTCGCCCTGACGCTCGGCCTCGGGGTAAAATTCGGCCAACGCAACTTACCGGGTGCTTGGGCAGCTCAAACAGCCGCATTCGTGCTTCTCAACAAAGTGTGCACTTCTCAGGTATTTATCCCAGCTTGCTTGTGTCCGGCAGTGTCTGACCTCTCAAAGTACTTCATGTGGTACCTTTGGTTTTTGCCACTTGTGATACCACGATTACGTGTTAGTCGGCTGGAGGGCATGGGTCTGTTGGCATTGTGGATAGGTTCCCAGGTACTCCCTCGCCTCCCTCATTCGATGTCACATTAATAAACCGCCTAGGCTGTCTGGCTTGCTATTGCCTTCCAGCTTGAGTTTCAAGGTCAAAGCGTTTACTTCTCTCTATGGATGGCGTGCATCGGGTTTGTCATCTCGAACGCCGCCATCCTTGGGCGCCTTATCATGACATATGACTGGGACGAAGCTGTTCCTGTCGTGAAAACTGAATGATATCCGAAGTTGACTTAGACTGGTCAGTGCGGCGGAGCCCACAGTTTCTACCCTGCTAGAGGAAGCCGGCTCGATTCAAAACTCCATCGGGCGCGCAAACGCAAGCGACCCTCACTACGGTTTATGAACTCCACTCGCTACAAAGCCTAGAGACAAGGTGCCCTGGCGGCCGTCGTCTCTACACTTGCGAATGTGGTATATCAACATACTATGTGACATCCTCGGTCCACGCTCTGCTTTCCTGGTCCCGTGGACAGCCGAGCACTAAGCTGTGGAAACATCATGTAAAGACAGGCTATGTATCGAGATGTAGCTCGTTTCAATCAAATGCAATTGATTATCGCAGTTGGGTCCCTCCCCCTCCCTGTGAATCAGGGATGCATACTCGGAGCAGTAGAAGACTTCTAGGTTTCTGCACGGATACGGCAAGTGTCCCGATTTGGAGCGGATCACCTGCGATTGTAATTCACCTCCTTAGAGCCTCAATGAGGCACGTGCTAGCCATGCAGCAGACGAATCCTGTGCCGAAGATGAATAGTGTGGGATTCGGTGTGCTGCTGGCAGAATCACCAGCGAAGGGAACGGGTCATTCAGCATTATAAGCGCCTTCTTATCGGTCGTTATATGAGACGTGTCAGATAACCCAGATCTTCGCACACCACTCTTTCCCCGACCAGACCCCGCAATTATCCTCAAGCAACCCCAAATACTATGTCACTGCCTACACCCGACGAATATGACCGATTTGCGCGTGCTGCACGGTGTATCCTGCAGGCTTATCGCACCTGCCTCGCGCTCAAGATCGTGCACCAGGAGGTTCACAAGTCGAGCACAGACGTCGCTTTGGATATTAAGACACTCGAAGAGGAATTGGCAAAGTATGAGAAGGCGTATGAAGGTGGGCTGCTGGGCTGGACGTGAACTGTGCTAGATCAGTTTACATGTCGGTAGTTGAGGTCAAGAAACTTCTACCGTTTCCGATCAGTGAGCAGGCTCCTCACGACTCCGACGGGGAAATGCCATGTGAGGAGGATCGTGACGAGCAAGACGATCAAGAGATAAACGATGAGCCTCCTATGGAGGTTTCCGATGCTCCCCAGTTGGAACAACAACCCGACGTAGAGAGGGCGGAGAATGGAAGCGCAGAACTCGGCACCGACGACCTTGCTGATTGGGATAAGATCCCAGACGAACGTGCACGAGCTCATATGGCTCAAGTGGACGTGATCGACGACGATAGTATGATGGCCGTCGCTGACATTGACCAAGGTAACGAGCGAATGGATTCCGAAGACGCATCAGTGCACACTCAACAAGAGAACGCCACACCTGGGGGAAGAATGCCAACTTTTGGATCAGTTAAGGAGGTGCAAGTCGTCACCCTTCAGAGCGACCAGAGCCTTGATGATAATGAAGAGAGTGAAGACGCGGAGCCCTCGGAGAGGAAAAGGGTTTCGTTTCAGGAGACATCAGACGGTGATATCCAGTCAGTCATCGAGTTCGAAGAGCACGCACAGGACGACGGCACCCACCGAAGAAGGCGTGTTCAAGATTTAGCTGATGTTCGAAGTCGATGGATGTATATTGAAGAAACCGATGATGCAGAAAACACTACGCCCGAGAAGACTGACGTTCCAGACAGTGCGTTGAATATGCCACAAGAAGAGGACAGGGATGTCATCATCATTGGAAGTGGGCCTTCAGGGGACATGGCCGAGGGGTATGCCATGGACGCACCCCAACTCAGCGTAGCGTCTGGGCCGACAATCAGCTCACCTGCCCCAAGTCCGCCTCCGAGTTCTGCGCCGTCTACAACGCCTCGTACGTGGACAGACACGCATCACGTCAGTGAGGCTTCGAAGTCTCCATGCATCTAACTCTGCAGATTGTTTGTAGTACCGACATTCCACCAGCTGTTGGAAGAAGGAAATGAGAAGGGATAGAAACGAAAGCGACGCGCATTTGATCGCGAGGTACTCGCTGCATGCGCGGAAACCTTGGTGGGGAAGAGGAGTTAATTGGGTCCAATTTTCTCTTCGAGTCAGCTACCGAGTTCATCTATGAGGCATAGTGCTGACAGTTCGTTGTGAAAGCATTCTCATCGGAACAACAAGGGCTGGGCGACATTTTATCACGTCAAAAGATATCTTGTCGACCACGAGATGCGGGATCTCCGAGAGGATGAGGATAATGATCCAAAACGGGATGACATCTGGTGATTTAGGAGAGGATTTCTGTCGAGTGTCATTCTTCTCGACATAATTCATAGGTGTTGTTCCCAGGGGCAAAATCTTCCAGCGCGAAAACTGACCCACGTTGGCAGAAGACGGCAAAAGTACAGACTGGGTTGACAGAATCCTGGAGAGGAAGCCGAATAGTGGAGCGGCCGTTTGCGTTCTTGTAACCATCCAGAAGGGTCACCTCTCCCGTGTCACGGAGGTTGCCCTTCAAATAATGCAGTTCTAGTTGTGCAGAAATGTTACAGAGGAAGAGTTATGCCCACAGCAGATCTCGGGAACCCGGTTGTTGCACGCGCCGTAAATGCCTCCGAGACGCGTCCCAATCAGGCACTTCCATCAACATTCAACATCTTTCTGCGTCGGACGCTCTGTCCTCAACGTCGAGGATGGCGTCCTTCCCCCACATCGACTCTCAAGACGTCCTTCCCTACGCATATGGCACTGCTCCTCATGCACCACATCTACAACCAGACTGGGTCGACTCACAGGTTCCGGTGGCAACACGCGTTGCAGCGCAAGGCCAAGGGAGCTCAGTGCCGTCAGGCTCTGGGGAGGTCAGCACACAGCCGCTGTATCTGCCGCACGAGTTCGATTCTTCCATCCCATCACATTCTTCTCACCAGGATCAATCCACAAGCGGCTCATCCCGGTGGACCGGGAATCACAGTTTCTCTGGAAGCGGCACAGGCACAGGGAGCAGCCTGAGCGTCCCTCGTCCCCGTCGAGGAGCGCATATCGATTATACATCATCCGAATCTGGTGCCAGCTTCAGTTTGGGCGCTACCTCCAATACAGCTGCAGTAGGAGGATGGACCATGGAGACGAATATCAGTACGCACACAGCAGGGAGCGAGCCGCATGATCCACGGCTTTTAAACCGTGCTGGGGGCAGTGCGGACAATGAGGCGGCACAGTCAGAGGGCTCGCTTGCTGGCGCACCGATAGAGGGGGACAACAAAAGCAGCGAGATCAATATCAATCAACCACCAAGCGTGATAGGGGCTCTTGATCCTCATCACGGTCTTATTGGGATGGAGCGTGACACATATTCGCACGCGACTCGTGGCTCAATGTTGAGCGGGGGACTCCTCCCGCCTTTTGAACATACACAAGAACTCGCCTACATAGTCCCTCCTCCTTTTTCACTCTCTACCTCTAACGAACAAGAAGACAGCGCTTTTAACGACCACGACCGCGTCAAACTCCGCGAGCCGCCGCCAGCACCTCGTACAGCACCTAGTACGACAGTTATCCCCTCCTCCGCTACGGGTATCCTCACTCCCGTCAGCGAGCCGCACTCGAACGCCGGAAAGCGCGAATTTGGATCATCCCTCCCTACAGTTGAAGAAAACGTACCGATACCTGACATAGAAGATCCCGCCGCCGAACGCGACCTTCCTATGCAGGCCCCTCGCACCCCTCCAAGCACGAACGAAGTGCCCGAGACTCCTTCTCCTCATCAGCCTTTCACCCCCACCGAACCCAGCGCCGAACTTGGCGATCCTCCACTGCTTGCCTTGCGAACGTCGTATGAACGAGCTGCCAAAGCAAGAGATTATAAGTTCTTACCCAGGAAAGGGGAGAAAGCTCCCAGCCCCGTCCCGCCGAGTAGAGAGAGCAGCTTCGGAGCGTTGAGTCCCAGGACGAGATACTTGGATGAGGCGGGTAAGAGGGAACGGGAACAGGAGCAAGAGGAGAATGTCACCAAGAAGGGAAAGGGGCGAGGAAAGAAGAGAGGAATGACCAAGTCCAATGAGGAATCCTTGGACGCAGGAGAACGAGCAGCACGGAAAGAGGCGAGCAAATCGAAGAAACCTCCTTCGGCTTCTGCTTCGAAAGGGACAAAACCTTCTCCTCCAATCTTTTCTGTTCCCGCCGTCGCCGATCAGCATGAGTCCGAGCATGTTGATAATCATGATGCAAACATTTCCGTAGGTGACGCTGCCTCCCACCACCCCTCAACGACCATGTCTTCCATTGTCCGGCGCTCGTTTCCTCTCCCTCTCCTTCCCCCTCCTTCTGACATTGCCCACCTACCGGAGAGGATGGACGCTGATGTCCTGCGTACTGCGACGACCGACACTGGTCTTGGTATGTTGGGATTGACGGTGGGGAGTGGGCAGAGAGTGCTGGTGGAAACCAGCAGCTCAGCGCCCCTTGTCGAAGAGCCTGAACAGGAACCGGATCGAGAAGAGAGCCATGAACCCGAAGATGCTCCTCAAGACGTTGTAGGCGAAAGCAGCAGGGCTCAACCAGGGGACTCGTTAAGAAAGGTTTCGGCTTCTACGGACAGGGCGACGAGAGATACTCGCTGGTCGAAGAGCAGCAGGGACACTCGAGGGCCAAGTCAAAGCCAACGGCAAAAGCCCAGAGTGGTCTCACACCCTGAAATAGATTCCCTTGATCATGCACCAGGAGAGGAACAGAAAGAAGAGGGAGAAGAAATGCATATTCAAGGCACCCAGGAGCTAGCTTCTCCGAGTGAGGTTCCCGCAGTCACCGCACCCCGGAGGGGAGCAAAGCGCCTGCACACGCCTATTGCAGGAAGCGATGAGGCGCCGGCAAAGCGCTACAAAAATGCGAGGGGAATGGCGACGGAACCGAGAACCCCAAATAAGGCTAACCAGGCGAAGAAGGTATATTCTTCTCGGCGGAATCGTCACGGAGTTGACCCAGAGGAAGAAGAAACCGAGCCAGCACCCCAGACTGAAGGAAAGGAGAAAGCAACCTCGCGTGATGACAGGGAGAGCATTGTATCTGGGCCGCCAAAACTGATGGAGAAGTCTGCCAGCAAGGGGATTAAGCGAAGGGCAGAAAAGGAACCTTCTGATGCAGAATCTGCCGACCCTAAGCGGCGTAGGCGAGCAGTAGCACGAGACGCCAGATCCTCCGAACCAGAAAGCGTGACCTCTCGTTATCCTAGGAGGGGCCAAGTCCATGAGGAAGACGGCATAGGTGCGCCTGGGTCGGCACCTGGGTCAGCAACCACACGCCGGGTCAGGACAACAGCTGCTGCCAGGAAGCCGGTCAAAGGCTCCGCCAAGAAAGCGCATGTTCAAGCAGTTATCCATGAAGACGAAGAGCCTGAAGAGCCCCACCCTCACGGCACAGATCAACTGGAGATCGCTGCTGAGGAACCCACTCCCTCTCCTGTGATCGGAGCTGGTGCGCCTTTCTCACGAGTGTTTGCTGGCTGGTCCGACAAATGCTATTATCCTGCCACTGTCACAAACCGTGTGAGTAGCGGTCGCAAAGCTGGACAGTTTCATCTCGATTTCGACGACGGTGCCATATTAGAAACCGTAGCCGTGAGTTCCCTCCGTGCTGCCGTGTTGAAGGAAGGAGATACGATCGCCATCCTGAAGGACCGTAAATGGCGTGAAGGAACGGTGATGGAAGGTGCATTTGGAACCGTGCAAAAAGATGCGCTCGTCAGGATCAGACTAGACCAAGGTTCCCAAAGTATCGAGCAAGTGGCGATCAAGTCGCTTCGGATACCTCGGAATGCTGTTGCCGATTGGGACGACCGCAAATTGACAAGCGATCAAGTCGTTGTACATGCGATCGTTAAGCGAGAACCCGAGGACAGAAGAAGGAGAGCTAGTACCGCTGGTCCTGGTGGATCAACCTCGGAGAGCCCTGTAGCGTCTCAGCGGCGTCGCGGTCGTCCAATGTCGGCGGTATTTGAAGGACACGCTTTCATCGTCACAGCCAAAGAAGACAAGACGAAAGCAGAACTTGTACGGCAAATCGAACAAGCTTCCGGGCAAGTAGCCGAGGATTTTGGAGATTATTTTGACGTCACCGAGCAGCATATCACTTGGAAAGGTGCTGAACGAGGACTGATAGCCGTATGGTGCATCGCGCGTGAAGTGTCGACCACCCCCAAGTATCTCATGGCACTTGCTCTCGGTGTTCCTTGTCTCGGGTCTAGGTTTATCTCTGATGTGATAGAGAAAAGGACCACAATCGACAAATGGGGTCCTTATCTGCTCTCAGCTGGAAAGTCGGACTATCAAGGGACGGAGTGCTCGCAGAAAGTCGACTGGCGCTGGGTTGAAGACGATGATGCTGGCCGGTCTTTCATGAATGATATCATATCCAGTCCACATATCTGTCGGCCCTTGCAAGGGAAACGACTGTTCTTCCTTGTTTCGAAGAAGGACAACTTCCTCAAGGGTCGCCTGGTCGATGCACTGTGGGCGATGGGTGCGGAGCATGTGGAAAAAACGTCTGCGTTGAGCCTCGATGTGGACTGGAACTCGTATGACTATCTCTACTGGCCAGATGAAGAAACAAGTTTTACCTTACCACGTAACAAGAGGGCGAAGAGGGTAGGGCCGAATTGGATCAAACAATGTCTTATCACGGGACTCTGCGTTCCCATTGAGTGAGGTGGGTTGTAGTTTATTTTGCCTGTTTCACGCTCCGATATCATTGCATCATTGATCATACCGCGCACGTCATGTCGATCACCAACGTCTTGCAATATATCTTGTGGATCTTTTGTAGGTAGTGTACGCGCAGATTGTAGTAATCATAATGCCTTGTTGGAAATCCACGATTGAGATATATTTCATCTGTATCTCATGACACGTCTTATTCATTTGTTCGGGGACCGACTCCCCTATCGTCAGTCAATACCCCATTTCATTCGCACACTGTCATCAGCTTAGCCTCGGTACTTTAATGACTCTTCGATGTTATCGAGATCAATTGATCCCCATCTGGAAGAGCTGTCAAAGAACAAACAAGGAAAAGGTGGAAAGATACACACTCAGGAAATACCATGCGCATCTTCTCTGGGTCAAGAGCCGAATACTTGCTCTTAATGACAGAGGTTAGTGCATCATAAACCAGCTAATCGACTGTTCAGTCCTCGCATACGTTTCTTCAGAGTGTACTTGCTCACCTTGTATGCTCGTGAGCTCAAGTGCAGTCCATCGGTAAACAAGCTATCCCACTCCTCCTGGGGTACCTTCTCAAACAATTCGAACACATCCACGACTGGCAAGCCAAGCTCCTTTCCGATTTCTACGATAGCCTCAGCATACTTCTTGGTGACTTTGATGTCGCGGTCAGGCTTGTCTGCGTTGATGAACCGCGCGAAGCGTTCGGGCTGTACTGGAGGCGGCGTGATGAGGATCTTGGGGGTGCTTGGGGGGAAGAAGCCAAGAATTGCCTTCACTTTCTCCTTATATAACGGAAGAGGAATCTAGTTGGCTCTGAGCGGTTTTCTCCCAAGGTGGTATAAATAACTTTACGTGCTGCCTCGGGTTGAGGACAGGATCGGTCGCATCGTTTGCACCTGGATAGTGACCGTGACATCAAGGAGACTGGACGGGATAAAGATGATACGACTTACCAATGAAGAGCGTTACGAGGGCGACCTCGCTGAAGTCTTTCCTGCTCTTCTCAACTACCATCTGTATACATGCTGAGTGAGTTCCAGCTCTTTTTATAGCAATAGGAACTCTCACCTGTTTGACAATCTCATACAGGAATTTGGCGTTGTACCCTGCTCATTTGTCACACGATCAACTACCTTTCCATTTATAGAAGAGGTGGCGCACCTCCATAACCGCGATTCACCACAGCAAGCTTCCGGATGTAAGATTCTAAGATCTGTTCAGATCTCGAACAGGTGATGTCAGCACACCGTGCTCACCCGCCAGTAGCTGACAGTAGCCCCCTGCCTGTGAGCCTTGCTGTGTGATCGAGTCTCCCAGGAGGAGGATGCTCTTTGTCAGCGGGAGGATGGACATCATTCAGCTGATATCGGCGGTTCAGAGAGTTGAATGGCAAAGAGGGAGAAAGAGAGAAAGAGCTTTAAGCCAGCTGGCAAGTAACGGAGGGTACGGCCCTTATAAACAAGCCGGCATTATTGTCGGCGGCATACTTTAGGTGGAGAGCAATTGAATAGGGAACGGAGCGGCCCCGTAGAGACACACTCCTCCTTCCTGGCTTCATTCTGCCTAATTAAGAGGTGTCCAGAAAACATGTATCAGTCACTATATGGTGAAGGAGATAGGTCGTTTACTCATTAGCTATGTATGCGTTTGTCAATGTTGTACATGATCGGAACAAGAAGCTGCCGTTTTAGGTGCTAATCAAAGAAGTCCAGAAGCAATCAACCATCATCATTCCGCGAAGACCGCGTTCCAGCTCTTCCATTCGCTGTCCCCAACCCCACGAACTTGCACCCTTTCACAATTCTCATATCCACCAAAATACCCCGCCGACCGCCAGGCATCTAGATCACGCTTTTGAAACGGGCCGAACGTCTGGGGACCTTCTACGGAGCCGCCAGCGACGGCGAGATAGTCTGGTGACCAACGATATTCATATTGCGTGTTGTCTAGTGGCGGCGAGGCCTTTCGAGGAGGAGTCTGTGAGGGCGGTACCCAGTTCTGGGAGACGAGTCCAGACCGTCGAACAGAACGTAGGAGCTGCTCGTAGGTGTCGTCGTACACGTCCATATTCCCCAGTTCCATCAGCGTGGAGGCAAGCGCTGTTACTCGCTCGATAGGTGTTGTCTCGACGTGCCCGTTCGTCTGATGATTCCCTTTAGCCACAGAAGGCTCAGTGTCGCCGTCGATATCCATGCTTGCAGCGGCGATCCCAGCGGGCTTCCGCTTCGCTTTGTGCTTTTGCCCTCCAGCTTTCTTCGCCTCTGCGCCTAACCGCTGCAGCGTCTCCATGACCGACTCTCCCCTCCTCATCAGCTGCACTAACTCCAGCTCGTATTCTTCCTTCCCCTTTCGCTGCTGCTCTCTCATCTCCCTTGCTTCTCGTTCTCTCTCTTCTTTTTCCCTCTTTTCATGCGCTTTCCTCGCACGCTTCATATCTCGTTCGCTCGTCCCCTCGAGCCAACGATCATGCATCTCGTGCGGATCTCGAGAGCGTACGAACGTCCCGTCATCCACAAATTTTCCTTCTTCCATTTCTTCCTTCATGTTGAAACCTGTGAGCTCGAAGCCCATGCCCTTTTTGGCACGTCGTTCTGCCTCGTCCTCGTCAACAGGCTCGTCGTCGTCGTCCTCATTGTCGCTTTGCCCCCCTCCAGCCTCTCCAAACTCCTGCCCCTCAATATCTCCCAACTCTAGCACCTTCTCTTTCTTACTCCCTCCACCGTATTCCTCATCGTCATCGTCATCGTCATCCGCCGCCTCGTTCTTCGTTCCCTCCTTCCCGGCAGAGCCAGAAGGAGCGAACATATCATCGTCTTCATCACCCATCTCGTTCGCACCACTCCTACGACTCATTACCACGCATTCTCCATCATCCGTACTATCAGATTCGTATCCGTCTGTGTTGATAGAACGTTTTGCTTGGCGCGCTGAGACTTCGAGTGACGCGTCAACAGTGTCTTCAAAGACGCGGTCTTCGGCCGCTGAGATAGCTTCGTCGTCGAATCGCGCTCGCTTTGGGGGTGGGGACGGTGACGAGAGCTCGCGTTTGCGAGATGAGCGTGGAGGCATGATCGTTGGTTGATGGAGTCGTTGGTAGGAACCTGACAACTAGGAGCAAGCGGCTGTGCAAGCAAAATTCATGTGAAAATTGGAGTCATCTTATGCTCTCTTTTCGACACCTTGAATAAACAATAGATATTGGGCTCCTACTGTTTGCTTCTCTCATACTCTGAGCCCTTTAATACATCGTGAATGATCCAAATCCCATGATTATTATCACGGTCCACGCTTGCCACAGTTTTGTGAGCGGTCTTCGACAGCGCTCCTTTCGAACCAGCCAGTTGAAGAGTGGAATAGTGACAATCAACATCGACCATTGGTGGTGACAGGGCAAATCAAAAGATCACAGGCCAAGTACAATGGCAGAGAGAAGCTATCAGTCCAACGACGGAAGAAGACACCAACACATTGTTTTCATTCAACACAAGATTTCACATATTCCATTCAACTCCCAGTCCCAGCCTCCCGGCTAGTTTTTTGGGTTTCTCACACCCACCTTGCCCGTAGCAACCATCCCGTTAATACAGCTAAGAACGGCCTTCAGGCTGCTCGCAGTGATATCCTCGTCGACCGCGACGCCCCACCCACTTGGACGATCTTTCTCCCCCGGCACAGGCGGACAAACGAGCTCAACATAGCTCGCCGCCCGCACGTCCGTACCTTCGCCAATCGAGTGCTCAGAATACTGGCGCACGCTCAGCTCTGCACTGAGGTAGATGTTGATCGCGCTCAGGAGACTGCTGAGCGGGCCGTTCCCCTCCCCGTTGAGGGATATCTCCCCTATCGGGCTATTCGCTTTACCCGTCAGGGTGCGCCTCATGTTAGGGCCCTGTCCGTAGGCGTAAGTGAGGAGAGTGAATGCCCCCTCGACCTCATACTGATACGCTTCCTTGAACTCCTTTGCGAGCCCTTCGGGTGTCGGGTTCTGCGCAAGCTTCGCGCGCACCAGCTCGGAGAAGGCGATCTGCAGACGGGGTGGGATATCAAGATCAAGAGTGCTCTTGATAGCGTCTGCGACTTGGGCGCCTGTGGTGCTGTTAAACGAGCGTTTAGCGTTGAGCTTTGGGAGATCTTGAGTGCCAATGGTGACGTCCGCAGCGGAGAGGACGGCGCGCAGGCCGGAATAGGTGATGTCGAAGTCTACGCCGACGCCCCAGAAACCCTTGCTGCTGCGGTCGGCTGGGCCCCGCTCGGAGGGGACGAGCTCGACGTAGCTTGCCGCTTGGACAGACGTGCCTTCCCCGATAGCGTGCTCGATGTACTCCCTGATGGAGAGCTTGATACCGAGATGATCGCGCAGAGCGTGGAGGAGTGCTGAGAGTGGCCCGTTCCCTTCTCCAGAGAGGGTCATCAACACTCCGTCAACGCGCAGCTTGGCATCGATCCGGATGTGTCGGTCCACATCCTCCTCAGTATAGTTGTGGCTCCCTATTCCCGTGAGACTCGACACACTGTGCGAGATATCGACCAGCGTGAACGAGCGTAGAGCCAGGCGACCCTCGTACTGCATCCCTCCAAAATGATACGTCCTGCAGAAATTGGAGACGATATCCTCCGTTGTCATCTCCTTCCCCGACTTGTCCGCGACGTCTTGAACGACCTGGTAAAACGCCATCTGCATCTTGCGTGGGAGGTCAAGCTTGAGCGCTTGCTTGACGAGGTAGGCGATACCGCCCTTGCCGCTCTGGGAATTGACGCGGATCACGGCTTCGTACGAACAGCCAATGTCCTGTGGATCGATAGGCAGGTAAGGCATATCCCAGAGCTCCTTGCGCCCCGCTGCCCGGTCTGCGGCGTGCCTCGCCGCTTGCTTCTCGAACCCTTTCTTGATTGCATCTTGGTGCGACCCGGAGAAGGCGGTGAATACCAGTTCTCCGGCATAGGGGTGGCGTGGGTGCACAGGCAGCTCAGTACAGGACATGACGACGTCGATAAGGCCGTACATGTCTGAGAGGTCAAGGTTAGGCCAAACACCCTGCGAGTACTGGTTCAGTGCTAGGATGACGATGTCGACGTTTCCCGTGCGCTCGCCGTTCCCTAGGAGCGTGCCTTCTACCCGATCCGCACCGGCCATCATCGCCAGTTCCGCCGCGGCGATCGCCGTTCCTAGTCCGTGTCAGCACATATCGGGACATAGAGACGCATATACGCACCCCGATCATTATGCGGATGCAGGCTGATGATGACCTTCTCCCTCTCGGAGATGTTCCTGCAAAACCACTCGATCTGGTCTGCGTAATGGTTCGGCGTGGCGATCTCCACCGTCGCAGGAAGGTTGAATATGATCCTTTCCTCTCCCTCTGCTGCCCGTCCCCAGGCACGCTTCACCGCCTCGCACACCTCGAGCGCGAACTCCATCTCCGTCTGGTTGAACGTCTCAGGCGAGTATTCGTACCGGAACTTGGTGCCGTGCTCGGCTGTACAGGCGTCCGTCAGCTGGCGAACGAGCTTCGTGTGGTCTACAGCTAGGGCAAGCGTCTGCTCCTTCGTGTTCCCGAACACGACTTGGCGGAAACACGGAGAGGTAGCGTTGTACATGTGGATAATGCTACGCTTCGCCCCTGCGACGGAGTCGACTGTTCGCTTGATAATGTCTGCACGGGCGGGTGTGAGCACCTGCATGGCGTCAACAGAGTTCTCTGATATTGAGATTAACTGACCTGGATCCACACATCCTCAGGTATCTCTCCCGTCCGCTGGGCCTCGACGACCTGCCTAACAAACTCGAAGTCCGTGTCGCTCGCAGCTGGGAAAGCGACTTCGACCTCCTTAAACCCGCACTTGACTATCTCCTTCAGGAAGCGCCATTTCTGGTCGACAGTCATGGGGTTTACCAGGGCTTGGTTTCCGTCCCTCAGGTCGGTTGAGAGCCAGATCGGGGGTCGAGTAATGGTCTTGGAAGGCCATTGGCGGTCGGGGAGATGGAGGGGGGTGTAGGGAGAGTACTTCTGAGAGGGGATGGGACTTGGGATGTTAGTTTGTTCGGGAGGAGTAGGAGAGGGGCGTACAGCATAGGCATGATGTATGTCTTGTATAGTGTGTGATGCAAGTGAACACGAGGCAAGCAGGGTGAAGTTAGTCAAGTGAGTCAAGTGAGTCGCAGTCCAGTCACTTTAAGTCAACCCCAGTATCTCGAATAAAGCAATGCGCCCGCAGAAGTACAGAGAGAACAAGAAGGTTGAGTGAAGAGTAACAAGAGAGTGACTGACTCGGTCCCTCCGAAGCTGCTCTTGCACGGGCACACTGACTCGCCCTTAGACCCTTGGACTCGGCCGAAAACGGCAATACATGAGAAATTGTACTTCCGTACTTAACTAACCCGCGGATTAATTGCGGATTAATTCACGCGTGGTGTAAGGGAAAGTGGCTGTGCCAGAAGTTATATCTGTGCGTGACTTGGACATGATCATCCTTGTTATAACCATCACACGACACTCTTCCCATACCACCTTTATCACAGAAAACATCTAGAAATAAGGAATGACAACACTCTACGTTAACAGCAAAGACGCACCATTCCCATTCGGCGTGCTCGCCCTCGCTGCCGTCTCTGGCGTCGAATACGTATTCGACGACGAGCAGCGGCATTCCGTCGAGCTCATTTCCCCTATGGGGGAGGTGCGGGGAGTGGAGGAGTCGATCCGAGCCCTGGCAGACCAAGTATCTGCTTGGGGAGAAAAGAGCCCGGTATGCAGATTTTCTTTCCTGTTTAGTTATACCACCTGACGTGAACAGACCGAGGCCTTCCTTGCTCAAGCTGTGGCACTCAGCACGCTTACCGCCTTCGCCGCCGTTACTTCATCCATCGACGCACTAGATGACCGCCTAGCACTTCGTACCTATCTCTCAGGTCACGAGCCTACAGTAGCGGACTACGCGATCTGGGGTGCACTGAAGAGGAACAACGTCGTCGCCGGTGTTCTGAAGCGCGGGGCGCACGTACATCTTGCGCGCTGGATTGCCCATTTGGAGGGATTCGAGCGTGTGCAGAGTGCGCTCGCTGCACTTACTGAGGCACGCTCGAGCAAGAACAAGAGTGCGAAGAAAGCGGCTGCTGCATCTTCTTTCGCTCTCGGCCTGCCAGACGCCGCGGAGGGCAAAGTTGTAACCCGTTTCCCTCCCGAGCCATCAGGATACCTGCATATCGGTCATGCTAAGGCCGCTATGCTGAACCAGTACTTTGCGCAGATGTACAAGGGCCGCCTGATCATACGATTCGATGATACGAACCCGAGCAAGGAGAAAGAAGAGTTTGAGCAGAGCATCATCGAAGACCTCGCCCTGCTCGGAGTGCACGCAGACTTGCTGAGCCATACGAGTGACTGGTTTGCCAAGCTGTACGAGGAGTGTGTCGAGCTCATCAAGCGGGGAAAGGCGTATGCGGACGATACGGAGCAGGAGCAGATGAGGTGCGAGCGGACGGAGCGCCTGCCTTCCAAGAGGAGGGACATGACGCCTGAGGAGACGTTGCAAAAATTTGAGGAGATGAAGACCGGCAGCGTGGAGGGCCAGCGCTGGTGCATTCGCGCCAAGATTTCATATAACGACGATAACGGTGCACTGCGGGATCCTGTTATCTACCGGTGCAACCTCACCCCCCACCACCGGACCGGCAGCCAGTGGAAGGTCTATCCGACATACGACTTCGCTTGCCCGATTGTTGACTGCCTGGAGGGCGTGACCCACGCGCTGAGGACGAACGAGTACCGTGACCGGAACCCGCAGTACCACTGGTTCCTCCAAGCCCTGGGGATGAGGGACGTCCACGTGTGGGACTTCTCGCGCATCGCGTTCATCTACACGTTGTTGAGCAAGAGGAAGCTGCACTGGTTTGTCGACCAAGGGCTTGTTGGAGGGTGGGACGACCCGCGATTCCCTACCGTGCGCGGGATTCGGAGGAGGGGGATGACCGTCGAGGGCTTGAAGCAGTTTATCCTTGCTCAGGGGCCTAGTCAGAGCCAGCTGCTTCTCGAGTGGGACACGATTTGGTCGCTAAACAAGAAAGTCATCGACCCTGTTGCACCGCGCTTCTGGGCGATCATGAAGGATAACGCGGTGAAGGTGACGATAAGGGGCGCGCCAGGGGTTGAGGTGAAAAATGTTCCGAAGCATAAGAAGAACTCTGAGGTGGGGGAGAAGAAGACGGTCTATAGTGGAGAAATATATGTGGAGCAGGAGGATGCGGTCATCTTCGAGGACAATGAGGAGGTGAGTGTTGCTTCGTTTCAGAAAGTGACAAGATACTGATCACCTGAGCAGATTACCCTCATGGACTGGGGCAACGCGATCGTGCGCTCAAAAGAGACCGGACCGAACGGCGTCATCACGCATATCACGATGGATCTGCACTTAGAGGGCGATTTCAAGAAGACCGAGAAGAAGATCACGTGGCTCACCTCTCCGACAGCGGCCCACCCGTTGGTCAACGTCGTACTGAAGGACTACGACTACCTTATTACGAAAAAGAAACTCGAGGAGGAGGACAAAGTGCAGGACTTTGTTACCCCCGTCACGGAGTTCAAGGTCGCTGCCTGGTCGGACGCGAACGTGCTCGATCTCGCTAAAGGGGATATCATCCAGTTCGAGCGGAAGGGGTACTATATTCTCGACAACATCTCCGGCGCTAAGGGCGAGGAGACGCTCGAGTTCATCCATATCCCTGACGGGAAAGCTGCGGGAGTAGCGAGTAAGGCGGAACAGCCCGTGGAGGAAGAGAAGCCTGCGAAGGCGAAGAAGCAGCCTAAGGGAACCCCACCCTGCACAACGGATGCTGCGCGACCCAAAAAGGAGAAGAAAGCGGCGGCCGCCCCGGGGTCAGCGGCTCCCATCGTTGACGGCGCCGCTGGGCCTGTGCCTGGGGCTGGGCAGCCCGACGACTTAAGAACCGTCAAGTCAGATGGGGACATCGGGTTCGACATACAGGTACCGACGGGGATGTTCGCTGTGAAGCCTATATACGGTGAAAAGGCTGTGCCGCTGCAACCGGGCAGCAACATGTTCGAGGTCAAGCCCATATATGAGCATTGAATGGTCGGCGAGAGGCCTCACGGACTTCGTGCCTGACGATGAGATGACCCTGAAAGGTGCAGGGTAGACTTTGTTCCTCAGACCTTGATGATGTAACAATCGATATCATTTCACTCACGGGTTCGTTTTTTGATGATTTCGTGCGTCATTGCCTCTCATTTGGAGGCGATGAAGAGATTATGCAGGTGTGAGGGGGAAAGAGGCGCTGGGACTAGTTGTATACGTGGCGCTCCCGTGGGAGGCTTCCGGAATATGTCTTATCAAGTTGGTCCCCTGTGAAAGTCTCGGTACCGCGGAACCTGCATTTGGAATACCTTGCCTCTCGCCTGCTGGTGCATGTCCTTCTAAAGTAAATTATGACTTATTCTGGTGTCAAGATTCCACCAAGATGTACTTCGCAGCTTGCTCGGCACCCTTCTTGCTAGCAAACAGCCGATTAATGCCTTCTTGGTGACGCTAGCTATAGGTTTCCTAAACCCGAGGCTGATGGCACACCTCCATGCCAGTTTTTTCTCGAGTCAGCCGTCAGCAACCTTCCTTGCGCATGCTGCTAAAACTTATGCCCAGATCCAGTCTTCACTCTCAATCATGTGCAACACCTCATTGTCGGTTGGCAAAGGCTAGGCACAGGCCCGGCCCCAATTACCAATGAATCATCGTTCGGGGGCCGAATGTCCATTTGAATGTGACACGGATTCGTTAACTAGGTTGCCTACTGCAGGACGAGAGCACACACTTGTCGATCATGTCTTCCCCACTGCAACCCCTGGTGACCCTCCTGACGCCCAGCGTCCTATGCTCACTGGGCTTGCTCTCGTCGTCCTACGTCGTACGCCGCTCCCTCGTCGTCGCCATTTTCGCCCTCGTATACTACTACATCGTCCACCTTCCACCATCCACGCCCCGGGAGGGAATGTATAATGCGCACACGCTCGCAACCGCCGCGTTACTTGCATCCGATCTGCTGGTTTTACATGATCCAGCATCCGATTTCTCAAACAAAGACGGGAAGTTCTTCGCCCTGCCCGGATTGAGCTGGACAAATATCAAATGGGCGCTAGATTTGTCCATGAATTTACGTGGCATAGGGTGGAACTTCGAAGCGAAGCATCTTTGGACCTCAATGGGGAAGAACGAGAGTCGACTGCGTTTCACCCTCCGACAGCTTCTGGGGATGGCGGGTTGCCTCCTTGTGATGGACCTTGCCCAGACGCTGTATCGAAACCGTTCTGCATGCTACACGGGCGGCTCGGTATATCAGGATGGTATGGCATGGCAGGTCGTGTACAACCTTGCGGAATGGATCAATATGGGCGGGGCTATGCTCCTCATGCATGCCTTGGCGGCTGCAGTCACCGTCCCGCTTTTCATCTATAAGCAAGAAGACTGGCCGGACATGTTTGGCAGGATTCGGGATGGATACACCGTGAGAAAATTCTGGGGGTGCGTCATTGTCTTGGAATTTGACAGCCATGATTCATTTTGAATCAGACGTACATGGCACCAACTCCATCGTCATGTTAGTTACAATTGCAAAATCCATCATTGGTGCTACCTGCTTCGCTAACATTTCTGTTCCAGTTTTTGACCGCTCATGCCAAATTCTTCGCCCAAGACGTCCTGGGATTGACACGGGGCAAGAAACTCACTACATACGTCGAGCTTCTCATCGTCTTCTTCATATCCGGGATTGTGCATGCGTCGGGCGCCTATGCCTTCCTTCGCACCTGGTCGGGTGCATTCGACAGCATTCTATTCTTCACCCTACAAGCCGTCTGCATCGCTTGCGAAGATCACGTCATCATAATCGGCAAGCGTCTCGGCCTGAAAGATACGATGTGGACGCGGCTGATTGGGTATGCATGGGTGGTGACGTGGATCACTTTGTCCAATCCTATTCGCGCGGAGTCGTTGGTACACGGTGGTCTGTGGGATCAATCGGATCAGCCGCAGCTGGGATTGGTGCAGGGAGTCATCGAAAAGAGCGGTGTCGTGACTTTCCCTCAGAGGAGGATTCTGCACGCAGAGTGATCGCGGACATGGTGGTCTGAGGGAAATGTCGAACTCGCGGAAAAGGCTGGTGTATTTCAGATTCTATTAATACACAAGGATGATATAGATAGGGAATCGTCGAGGTGCCGTTGTTGACTCGTATCTGGACGTTGACAGAGCAGGTCTGATTCTTGGTGGTTGTTTCATCGGAAAGTTGTCGGCCGTGTCATACAATCACTGCGTCATAGTTGGACCCGATATCCCCGATGAGCGCCCGTCCCACGTTCTCCAGTGCCAGCGACCGCCATACGCCTTCCACACATCCATTGTCTATTCATGTCTGGGTCAGACGAAGAAATATATGCAGTAGCGGACTTCTGTCTGATCCCTATGGGAACGGGCGAACCGTCGGTACGTCTCTTGTCCCGATTCCGAAATCTTAGCGTGGTCTAATACGATGCTTAGGTCGGACCGTATATCGCAGAGGTGCTGTTGTCGCCTCATGGCTGTAGTTGATACTGAGTAGTTGCGTGGTAGTGCCACCGGGTGCTGGAGAAGTCTGGATTGACGTTCAAAGTGCGTATCGCTGTCCATCATACTCTCTTCCGGTCTTACATCGCAATAGATGCAGTGAGCACCGTTCACATCAGCCATGTTACTACCTCTCAATACTTCTCAAGCGGTTACGGCACCAACCTCGGTATGCCGAATTGATGGGACTCTGCGTGTCACTGCTGAGTCATTATAGAAGGACCGTGGGACGCTGTATGCGCTGCGATTGGTGACTGCCAGTATGCACATCATGTTCACCCCTCAACTTCACTTTCTCACCTGACCTACAGTCTCGCCGTGCACAAGCAGGGCGCACCCCGTATTGCCACTGACATACGCATCGGAACGAGGACGGATAAGGTGCTGGCTCCTGGGACTGGGAATGAGTCGAAGCTAAGGAGGGTCCAGGAGATCTTGGCTGCGGATAAGAAGGAATAAGGAGATGCATCGCACATGGAGAGATGACTCGGTTTTCCAGAGCTGATCTGAGATGAGTTGTTCGAGCATATTGATATTATAAGAAGGAACAAATAGAAACAATGAAGCCTGCATGCGTCCAGGTATTCGATTTACTGGCGTATATGTGTCAGAGCCCGGGAACCGAAGTGGCTCTCATGGACCCATGTGTGCTCCTCCGCTCCAGTTTGCAGTTTGGACTGCACCTGCAGGCACAAACTTTCGACGCCTGTCCTCTGCCATGCTGCCAAATCTCTGGTGCTGAGGTGTCGCGTGAGGAAGCTGTGCCATCTCTGAAAAATTAGTTCGGGGAGTGAACGGAACAGGGCCATGATGATGGGGACGACGTGGTGTGAAAGGTGGTTGTATAGGAGCAGTTTGAGGCCTTGCCATTGGCATCGCCATGTTCCCTCCTGTTAGGGGAGCATGATAAGTGCACATATTGGCGCATATACGGAGGTATTGGACGCACCTGACATGCCCTGATGCACGGGCGCTCTTCTATGAACCGGAGTTGGCGGTGGGCCCATATTCCCCAGGTTCGAGGAATTTGCCGAGTACGAAATCGGACCTGATGTTCGCCTCTCCGCGTGCTGCCCAATATAGCTCGGTCGAACCGGGGGTGCAAAGCGAGTCGGGGTTGATGGGGCAGTGTACGTGAATCGCCTGCATATATGTCAGAGTTGAGTAGAGACTTTGGGTTACAGCCGGTACGCACTGAAGAGATTGTACTGGGGTGGTGACACTTCGTTCCATTGATCGCACACGCATTCCTGCCCCCTGTTCTCTTGCTGGCAAAGTAATGCGATCAGGGAGAGTTGGTGGCATGCCCCCAAATGATCGCTCAGAAGAGCCAGAGTGGCCCAACGATGTAGAGGGGCGGCGAGAGGGCGGACGGGACGTTGGTGGTGCCATGGGGTTGCTGGCGACAGATTGAGTGGGTATCAGCTGACTGCTAGATGATAGACATACGGATCGCTGGGATATGGTCGCTTTCCATTTGCGTTTAGGGCACTGTGCTCTGGTGCCATTGAGGCTGAGTTGGCTGGGACATCACTATGCGGGCCGGGGAACATGGGTGGATCCGCAGGGTTTATGCCAAGTCTTCTTCGCAGTTCAGCATTCTCTTGCTGGAGTGCTTCGACCTGTCTGAAATTGGGTCGAGATAGGCAATTTGGAGTGACTGACAGGAAGGAGAAATCGTCACCTCCGAACAGCCTTCAAATTCTCCAATTCGGGCTTGATCTTCTGCAACAAATGTTCTTGTCGTTCGCAACGCTCCTTTTTATCTTGAAGGCTAGTTAGAAGACGTAGTGTAGATTCATGCTGGTAATTTGCAGCGCGTGTTAAGTGGCTTAGAGCATCGGGAAGGAACAGATGCCAGGTTGCTAGAGGAAGAGGATCCATCTGAAAGGATCCTCAGCAGCAATTTCGTAAAGGATACAAAATCTAGTCTGACATGCGCTTGCATAGGAACAGGCTGCACATTAGGGGCATTACAGCAAGCGCAGGTCTGATCAGGTCCTGCAGACGGCTCAGTTCCACCGGGGCATCTCCGTTAAGTAGCTCCCTTTGTCTCACTCAGATGAGAGTTACAAATGACATGACCACAGCTTGTCATCCAGAATGGCATAGGAGGGGGTTGGGAGGGATCATTGCGGGGAAAGAACGGAATTGAGCACACATTGCAATGGATGAGGGGCCAGAGCCGCGTCGCTGGAGGAGGCTGAAAAGACCGTGTGCCGGAGACGGAGGACATCTTGTAGGTAGAACAACAGACAGGCGATAGAGTATAATCACACTGGTTGAAGGATACACAAAGATTTTAATCGCAATAACGCAAAGCTTGCATCGAACGAAGCATAGAGATGGTCGTGCGAGAACAAGACGCGTCGAGAGATAAGTCACGTTCACCGCGTCTTCGGAGGCATTCTTTACTCAGGGACACGCAGCCCCCCTCTCCGCAACGGCCATACTCCTCTCAACGGCGACGCTCCTGTTTGGCCATCTTTCTAATAAACGAGGACGAGAGCGCAGTGGATGGCTCCGAGCGCTCCATTCTACTGCTGAACATGTCGATTCATTCTCTACCTCATCATCCGTCCAGCTCTCGTCACTCCAGGGCACTCTCTCCTCCTCCGTCTCTGTCAGCTTCATCGACCTACAGTACCCACCATAGGCCGTTTCTGAACCTCCTGAACCCTCTCGGAAGGCATTACCAAGGTTATTCTATTGCCAGTTCTGTCCCGGAAGAGAACGAAGATGAACCGATGGACGAGCTGGAAGATGGCACGAGCACTCCCATACAGGAACGAATAGCGCTTCACGAGCCTGAGGCGCAATACCCAGCCCCGCCGAGCGCTATTGAAGAGGATGAAGAAGATGGAAGTGAACCTCCGAAGAGCATTATGATTGAACCGGCACCACAGCCGGTGAAGACGTCCAGGAGATCGAAGAAGAGCGCATCTCGGACCAGCAGCAATGGTTTGCCCCTGCCAGCACCGGTCACCCACGCAGGAGGGCCATCCGTAGGAAAAGCGGGGCTCGACGCCCGTGAAATGGCATTGTGGAACTGGGTAAATGTGCAGAATTTGGACGCCTATCTTCAGGAAGTGCGTATCCCATCCCTTTTTAAATGTTGACTAGTCTGACCTTGTCGGAGGTATACGCCTACTATGTCGGAAAGGGCATATACACTATTGCTCTGACGCGAGGGCTCAATCTTCTGTGAGATACCTTGTGCTCTTTTGGATCCGACGTCTAACAGTATATTCAGCACGGTTGGATTTGTTATTTTTTTCTCGACGTTTCTCCTGGCATGCATCGACTACAGCTCCATCCACAATCATACCAGTCTCTCCAATGTAATCATTCCTCAATGTATCTCGCGGTTCTCCGGGTGGACGTTCCTTTTCTTTGTGGCGTTTGGTGCGTTCTACGCCTGGCAGTGTGTATCATATGTCTATGGCATCGTCCGTCTTGTCCACATGTATCGCTTTTATACCCACGTTCTCGATGTACCCGATGTAAGTCCTTGTGTGGGAGTATGCGCGCATCTGACACTCTCGCAGGCAGATATACAAACAATTTCCTGGCCTGCGATTGTTGCTCGCATTTCCAAGATCCGCGAGTCTAATGCACTTACCGCTGCGGCCTTATCATCATCCATGGCTGGGAGCAAGATGGTGCAAAAGCTCGACGCACATGATATTGCAAACCGCATCATGCGCCAAGAGAATTATCTCATCGCGTTATTCAACAAAGATCTCCTGAATCTTTCCCTTCCGTTATCAAGGCTCCCTCTGCCCTCGTTTCTGAGGAACTATTCGCGGACCGGGGCCGGAACACTGACACGGGCTTTGGAATGGAATCTCCGATTCTGTGTTATGGAGTTCTTCTGCGATCCATCCGGCCACCCTCGTAAAGTGTTCCTGAAAGAACGAAATCGGACGGTATTGATCGAGGGCCTGAAGCGACGTTTTATCTTCATGGGTATAATCAATGCTGTATTTGCTCCTTTCATTGTGCTTTACTTGCTGATGTACTCGTTCTTCCGGTACTTCGAGGTGCGTTGTCTGGTGTATACATGTACCGGGTCTGATTGCTTGTAGGAATACCACAAGAATCCCTCGTCGATCGGGGGACGGCAATACACTCCGCTGGCGCAATGGAAGTTTCGAGAGTTCAACGAGCTGCCGCATCTCTTCACGCGGAGGATGCATCAGTCGTATCCATTCGCAACGGAGTATATATCGCAGTTCCCGTCGTCAAAGGTTGCGGCCATTATGCGCTTTGTCTCCTTTGTGGCTGGCGCATTTGCAGCGGTTCTCCTACTGGCAACTGTGATCAACCCTGATGTGTTCCTTGGGTTTGAGATCACCCCGCATAGGACCGTCCTGTTCTACCTCGGTTTGTTTGGTAGTGTCTTGGCCGTGTCTAGAGGTATGGTGCCGGATGAGCGCACCGTGTTTGACCCGGAACTACTCATGCGGGACGTTGTCGAGTTCACCCACTATATGCCAGCGGAATGGCAAGATCAGCTTCACTCGAAGACTGTACGTACGCTGCATCGTCGTAGACCTGCGTACTGATCCGCGTAGATTCACACCGAGTTCGGAAAACTCTATGAGATGAAGATCACAATATTTGTCCAAGAGCTAGTATCCGTCATCCTAACGCCATTCATCCTGTGGTTCTCGCTCCCAGCCTGTGCGCCTGCCATCATCGACTTCTTTCGAGAGTTTACCGTGCACGTCGACGGGCTCGGATATGTATGCAGCTTTGCCGTCTTCGACTTTAAGCGGCACGGCAACGTGAACGTAAGCCCCACTAGCGTTCCCTGCTACCTGCTACTCGCTAACCGCTAACGATCTGTCTAGTATGGAGTGCCAACCGCACAAGGCGACGAACACTGGATGTCCAAAGAAGGCAAGATGGAAAAAAGTTTCCTAAACTTCAAAGCCGCCAACCCAGAATGGGTCCCCTCCGACCCAGCGGGATCTCTCTACCTCTCCCGTTTGGCGGAACTCAACGCGCACACTACTTCCCCCGTTGTGCAAGCCAGCAGCGCCGCGTATAGGCGGTCCAAGTCCCGCGGTCGGGGGCCAACAACAGTGTCAGCGCCATTACCAGTGCCGAGCATGAACCTACCGCCTCTTGCTCACCCGCACCCCCTGCACCCACCTCAACCTAGTCAAGCGCTCGCCGACCGAGCACAACTCTACGAGCGCGCATTACAGAAATCGATGACCAAGCGGAAGAGTAAGGTTCCCCTTCCCTCCCGTGCCGCTCTCTCCGCATCCACAGTGCTGGAGGCCATTGAGCCCGACACGGAGGGGGATGGGGAGGTGAGCAGCGAGCTAGGGGAATCGTATGTGCGGGAAGTGAGGCCTGGGGGGACGGAGATGATGGATGATGGAAAGGCTGGGGACGTGTTGGATGGAGGGGTTATGGGGCTTTTGGCGGATATATACGACAGGAGGAGGGGGGTGTTGTAGCCCCCTCTTCGCACGCACGCACGCATGCACACGGGGACTTGTTGGCTAGCAAGGCGTTTGTAGAGCATTAGTTTACACTGTATGAACAGATTTCCCTGGTCGTGAAAAGATATCCCATAGAGAAGATGATTCCCATACAGCTATATCCCTATCCCCTCCCCTACAGTATCCCCGTTCCACGGCTCCAGTTCCACATAGAGAACATATACACAAAACATAGCATTACACCGTCCGTTCGAGTCCACACTCGCATTCCCCATTCCCAGCAGGCAATCCGCCCTTCCCCAAACCCCTGAAACCCCTCAAAAGGAAACAGGATCACCTCCCCCCTTTCTCCTTCCCATTCCCACGGTCCCTCCTCTCCCGAGCCCGGCGCAGCTCCTCATCAATCCTCCACATCCCCCTCGCGAACTGTTCTTTGTCCAGAGCGCCATAGTGGGTGGTATCACATTCGTTCCTAGAAAGGGGAAGGGGAAGGGGGTGAGCATGCCTGGCGGGAGCGTGGGTGTGATAGGGAGGAGGGTGGGGGGAGGGAAAGTGGGAAAGTGGGAGAGATAGGGAAGGAAAAAAGGAGACAGAAAGACAAACATACCAAATCCCCTGTAAGACCTCCCTCTGTAACCTCGACAGCGTCCAAACCGCTCTGACGACATATCCCTGCAACTTCTTCTCCCCTGCTTCTCCTTCTCCTGCCCCTGCCCCTGCTCCCACTGCCCCTGCTCCTGCACTCCCTGGCCCGATATCCCCGTCCCCAGGTCCTCGGTTCCCCTTCCCTTTCCTCTCCGCGCTCCCGCTCCCATTCCAGTTTCCTGCAGCGGCAGCCCTGCTCAACATCTCGGCCTCAATCCCTTCCATCCCTTCCATGTCCATGCCGTCCATACTAGTCCCCCTCCACCCGCTAGACCTATTCCTCGTCCCCGTCCCCGTCCCCGTCCCCGTCCCCGTCCCCGGCGTCGGCGTCGGCGTAGGGACCGAAAGACTAAGAGTGAGCGTATCCGTCGACCCTGTCTGTGTGCCTGTACGGGGAAGCGCACGTGGGGATTGCGGTTGGGGTGAGAACGTCGACCCTGACCCGGAGCCGGACGCGGAGAAAGTGGATGAAGAAGAGAGTGTCGAGAATGTAGAGCTACTCGAGAGGCTCGAAAGAGAAGTCGAAGTCGATAGGCTGCCGCCCTGTCCCTGTGCCTTTCCCGGAATAGCGCTCCTCCCGAGCTGGGAAGTCGTAAACGCTACAGATCCGGTGAACGGGCCGCTACTGGGGTTGGCAGGGATCGGTTTGGCAGGAGTTGGAGTCGGAGCAGCTCTTGGAGTGCTGGTGGTGGATAGCACGGCAGCTGGCTGAACCTGAGTAGAAGCAGCCCCAGAGCCAGATCCAAATCCAGAGCCAGGTCCAGAGCCAGACGGAGAAACGCGCCCACGCCCGGCAGCCCGAGTCCAGTTCCTGTCAAAAACGAGCGCATACCGGAGGTATGCCATTGGCGGGATGGGCGGTTTCCTCCCATTCAACGCTTGCCCCTTCCCCAGCGCCTGTCCCTGCGCCTGCGCGAGTCCCTGCGCGTTGCTCGACAGCTGAACCGGGGTCGAGGCCGGAGCAGACGGTGTAGGCATAGGCGTAAGCGACGATCTCATTCCAGGGCCGGCTTGGTTCGTCATCTTCCCCCGGGGCGGCGGCGTAGGGGGGGCGCTAACCGACCCTTTCCCTCCCACTCCCATCCCCATCCCTCCTACTCCCATTCCCAAGGGTACAGGTTTCCGCACCGGCTTCGGCTTTGACTGATTTTGGTTTGGTCCTGTCCGGGGCAGTGGCTCGGCCCACAGACCTCCTTGGATAGGCGGAGAGGGAGAGGGGGAGGGCTCAAACATCGCCCTTGTGCTACTAACAATCCCTCTCGGAGCTGCCCCCGCCGCCGGGGAATAGGCAGGGAAGTTGCTATTGATCCCTTGGGTAGAACGAGGTGACGTCGGAGAAAGATCAAGCATATCGTAAGATGCCGTATCTGCCAAACTGCTCGTAGTCGCTCGTTCGAGTTCGTCCTCCAGAGCCTGATCCTGATCTGCCTGCCCCTGCCCTTGCGGCTGCGATTGGGGTAGGGGCAGGGAGGAGGGGGTGGAGGGAGAGAGATCCGGACGTGGAGAAGGTGACCCTTCTGAGGAGAGGGATACTGATTGGAATGAGCTTGCTGAATGTGAGTGGGAGTGTTTTAGTGTTCTGGGAGGGGGAGTTAGGCCTTGTGCTTGTGCTTGTATATGCGCTTGTGCTTGTGGAGGAGCGAGAGAAGAAGGAGGTGGAGAGCGGACCGAAGAGCGGGATGAGAGAGAGTGAGAATGCAGCGATAGCCTATCAGAGGAGACAGCAGATCCGAGTGAAGCGAGTGAGGAAAGGGAAGGCTGGGAGTGGAGCGACGGTGAGGTTGGCACGCGTTGACGGGGTGCGTAGGATGTTGGGTAGTGTGCTGTGCTTGGGGGTGGAGAGGATGGGGAGGGGTGGGCGGTGTATGGCGAGTGAGTGCGTAGTGGTAGAGGACGTTTGGGGACATAGGGGGCGTAGGGTGTCACTAGTGGTAGTGGTGGGGGTAGACGGCGTGCAACAGTAGCACTAGCAGGGGGAGTCCTCTGCTGTTGGGATTGGGATTGGGGTGGTTGTGGGAGACCGAGGATAAGACTTGGAGGAGCGACTTTTCTTGGTACTTGGGGACGATCAGGTGAGAGAGGTGTAACTGAAGGTAGGGAGATTGATGGGTCGTCCATTATATGAGATGGTGAGAGGGGCATTATGGGCATTGATGAGTGAGTGAGAGAGAGTAGGCAGTCCCTTTGAGTTCCTTTGATGCAACGGAACCTTTTTAGTGTAGAGAGGAGGAGCAGCTGCATACCTCACTCTTAGGTTACTCCAATGGCGAACAGACTCAACTATAAACAGATTGGAGATGACTTGTGGAAAGGCAGGACAGAGAAGATAGTGCGTACATCCCTCCCCACTTCCCCACTGCTACCACTGCGACGCACTCACTCACTCCCCGCATAACAGAACGCAGAACTATTCTCATTCACTTATGGCGCTCTTGTTGTTCAGCTCATACAGGACTACGAAGACTATCAGGAAGTGAACAAGCAGTTAGAGAAGATGTGCGTCCCCGTCCCACTTCCTCCTCTTCCTTCCCTCTTCCTATCTCACCCCGCCGCACGCTCAGGGGGTACAATATCGGCACTAGACTGATAGAGGACTTTATGGCTCGTTCAAACTTAGGTCGATGCACAGACTTTCGCGAAGTAGGGGAAGTAGTCGCCAAGGTGCGTCTCCCCCCTTCCTATTGCGCTGTCTTTCTGCCTTTCCCTCCCATTCCCACTCCACTCCTTGCATCCCCTGCAGACGCTAAACAACCCCCAGGTCGGGTTCAAGTCCTTCCTAAACCTCACACCGCTCATAACCCACTCCTCACCCCCTGCCCCCATCTCCTCCCCTTCCCCCGCCCCGGCCCCCACGCCCGCAGGAAGCGCACCCCGCCCTTCCCCTGGCTCCAGTTTCGTCCTCACACTAGAAGAGAACCCCCTGGCTGAGATGGTAGACCTGCCTGAGGAAGCTGTGGAGGGGGGGTTGTGGTGGAGTAATGTGCTGTGTGGGGTGTTGAGGGGGAGTTTGGAGATGGTATGTCGGCTGGTTCTTGCTTGCGTCGAGTCTTTGGTTTCGGGTTTTGGTTTGGTTTGGTTTTGTTGTCGCTCTTCGCTTTTCACCTTTCGCTCCGCTCTTCACTCTTTGCGTCGGTTCCCTCTACTTCCC
>NW_024467199.1:335345-361984 GCF_000292625.1 Dacryopinax primogenitus
CCCTCCCCCCCCCTTCCACAGGTACAGCTCCAAGTGGAAGCCATATTCCTCTCCGACGTCCTCAGGGGTGACGAGACGACCGAGATTAGGGTCACGCTCAAGCGGTATTTGGAGGAGGAGGTGCCGGCTGGGGAGGATTAGCCTGCTGGGGAGGATTAGCCTGCTGGGGAGGATTAGCTGGCTGGGGAGGGGGGAAGGGGGAAGGGGAGGGGTTGGTGTTAGGATTGGGTGCGATAGGAGCAGGGGATGCACGTAGGCAGGGGAATGATTGTATTATAGACTATGAACGTGACCATAAAGCTCTTAGGGCACTCAACACCCCCCCTCCCTCCTCCCTCCCTCCCATGCGCACACCACCCACCGCCATCCTACACATGACATGCTATCAGCCGCCTCCCACCCCCCAGAAAAACCGACTCACGTAACATACCCCCTCCTCTCAAGCCTATTCATCCTCCTCGCAGTCCTAGCGTTCGACTGGGTATTCTGCCCCCGCACCGGGAAGCCCATCGCGTGCCTCCTCCCTCTATACGTCCCAATCTCCCTATAATGGGCGATATTCTCTCTCACAACCCTGCGTCCTTCACTTTCGAGCTTGAGCAGGGCGAGGTCGTCCATCCTCTTACTCCTTTCCGGAGCCGGAAGGGGGTCGCTCAAGCTAGCCCGGAAACCGGGAGGAGCCCGCTGACATCTCAGAGGGGGCGCAACCGTACTGGGGGAAGAGAGGTAAGCGGAGAGAGCGGAGATTTGGGGGTCGGTGAGCTCGCTAACTCGCGTACGGAGGTGGATTTGGAATCGGGAACAGAGCCGTTGGGAGAGGTGGTAGTTGAGTCCGTAGAAGGAACGGAGGGCGCGCTAGAGGGCGAGGGAGGGTGAGTGAGGGTATGGGTGTGAGGGGGAATGGTGTGAGGGAAGGAGAGCGTACGTATACCAAATGTCCATCAGGTAGGTTCACGCCTAACAAATGCATCTTGGATGTGGACGATGCAGAAGCGTGAGTGAAATTACACTCAATGAAAGGCTAAAATGGTCTGAATAGTACACAGCCACTATTAGGTTATATGGCTTCCTAGTCACGACATCCCCTTCAACGGGCGGTCATCATTGCTCATGCTCTCATACACGACACATTGCTAGTACTTGTCCTGTCCATGTCAGATCAACAGCACACCCATCCCCAAGGGCAACAACAACACCGCGCCATCCTACTCCTCCCCCTCCCCACACTCCTGCACATCCAACACCCCTCCCACCTCTGCCCACCCCTCGAGGTCGTCTCCCGTCTCCCCCTCTCCCGCCTCCTGATAATACTCCATTCCCCGTTCTTCCTGCCCTACCCGCAAGGGCTGCACATCAGACAGCACTGGACCGCGCTTCAGAGGTTGCTCGCAGTCGTTTATGTGGAAGCGACGAGGGAGGCGGTGTGGAGAGGCGAGTGGGAGAGGAGGGTTGAGGTGTTGCTCGAGCCGCTAGAAGGAGAGTGGGAGGAAGTGGCAAGGATAGGAGTGGAGTGGGATACATTGTACTATTGTTCCGGAGGTGCGCTTTCCTTCTCCCTATCCCTATCTCAATCCCTATTCCGGTCGCTCATCCCTCGCAGACGAACCTGTTATCTCACCTACCCACCCGCTCGCCCCCATCCCGCGACACCCGCTCCCTCCCCCGCAGCTCCCCTCCTTCCCCCCTCTCCCCCTCCCCCTCTCGACACCCCCCTCCCTCCCCTCCACACACAACATCACCGCCCTAGGGGGGACGTTCGACCACCTACACGCCGGTCACCGGATCCTCCTCTCCTCCTCGCTCCTCCTCACCCAATCCCTCGTAGTAGGGCTCACCTCCCCTCTCCTCCTCCAATCGAAGAAGCACGCGGAACTGCTTCAGAGCCTGGAGATGCGCACGAGAGCGGTACAGGAGTTTTGTACCCTGTTTAGGCCGAGTGTGAGGGTTAGGTGTGTGGAGATTAGGGATGTGGCGGGGCCGACGGCTTGGGATCGGGGGATTGACGCGCTTGTCGTTAGTCGTGAGACAGTAGCAGGGGCCGAAGCGAGTACGTCCCATCCCATCCCCCCCATCCCACCATCTCTCCCCCATCCCACTTCACCCCCGCAGCCTAACATACTCCCAGTAGCGACCCTCCGCGCACAAGCCTCCCTCCCCCCACTCGAAGTCTACGTCATAGACGTCATCTCCTCCTCCGACCCGAGTTTGCCGCATGAGGATGAGCAGAAGCTGAGGGAGGGGAAGATTAGTAGTAGTGCTATTAGGGGGTGGTTGGCTGAGAGGGAGGGGCGGGGGGTGAGGGGGCAGGAGCTGGAGAGGGAGAGGGGGGATGAGAGGGAGGGCAAGCAGGACAAGCAGGAGGGCAGGGACAAGCAGGAGAAGGAGAACAAGGTGGACGATAGGGTGGACCAGCGGGTGGGGCAAGAAGAACCAAATCCGACGCACACCACTGCGCAACAGGAACAAGAACAAGAGGAGCAGAACAAAAACCGACCAGCCGAGGCAGGGACCAACCAGCCAACAGAAGAGGAACAGGAAGGAAATTAGACTGTTTTGTAGTTATCGGAAGGACGCGCTTGAGGATGGATCGAGATAGGAACGACATGTACAAGTACAAGTATGAGTGCCTAAGCCTAATGTACACTACTTTATTCCTACATCCCCCGGTCGGCTAAACGACCACCACATGCACCTTTCTAGCTCTGGCTCACTAACCGAACCCCCCCCCCCCTTCGCTCTCCAACCTGTGGCGCGACCTGGGGTATCACGTGACCTCACGGGCGCTTTCACGGCGACGTCCGATATGTACGTACATCCCCCCAGGGAGAGTACTGTTAGTGGAATAGAGGCTCCGACGTGAGTAAGCCTGGAGAGCAAGACGGGAGGGACGGAGCACTTGACGAAGGAGGCCCGGAGAAATAGACTGCTTGGCGGAATATAGGGAGGAGGCATGTTGTTTGAGATCATGCTTAGGTGGACGGAGTGTACACCTGAGATGGATTGGAGCTAAATGGATGGATTGGGTTATCCCGCATGCATATGTAACATGTACAAGTACAATTAATGTACACCATCGTATGCCTACACCGTCCCCCAGTGGGCTAAATCCCAACCCCATCCATCCACCTCTCTACCTCGGTCACGACCTTCCCCACCCCATCCCCATCCCCCCCGTCCAGCCCCTCAAGCTCTAGCAGTTCTACACCCCAGTCACGTACGATCCTATTCTCCTTTCTCTGTTTTTCGGCAGCTGGGGGCGTATCGACTACCAGGATGGGAAACCTTGGTTCATAGGTGAACTCCCACTCCGCTTCTTGTACCTCTCTGCTTTGCTCCGGAGAGCCAGGTTTAACACCGAGATCTCTCATGCGATCAGCTACTGAACGCACGCTCGTAGGTGGCTGGAGGAGTACGAGCGCTTTGACAGGAAAGTCGGACACGTACGCTTGGGCAAGTAGGCATCCCATCCCACGGGCGAGGAGTACCGGGGGCCAAGCAAGTGCCGTAAGCCTGAGAGAGGCTCGGAGGGCTTGTGTAAGCCCGGTGAAGGGGGAGAGGGGCTTCTGTGTTGCGGTGGGTGTTGCTCTGCGAGGAGGGGCAAGCGGGGGGTGAGGGGAGGGGGAAGAGAGAGGAATGTCGATCGTTATACTCCTATACCCTCGTAGGGAATAGAGGGCAGACATCTGGTCAAACCTAGGAAGCCGTTAGCATCTTCTCCAGGTAGCAGACCGACGAGAACAGAGTCAGAACTCAGAACGAACACGCTCACCCATCCCCACTCCCCTCCCACTCTCGGACACTAACGAAGACCAAAGGTGTAGGCACTTCCCTCGTCGCGCCCGGATCTGGCTCTCGCACGATTAGGCTAGGCTTGGGCGTGAGCGTGGAAGGTGTCCAGATGCTGCGGCTGCGAGGGATGGAGCGCTGTGCTCTAGATCTGTTGATGAGGGTGCGGTGGAGAGCTGGCCGCATTTCGGATTTGGGCGTCGCTTACTTGTGCTGGCTGTACAGTGATTGGGATCGGAAGAGGACTGCGAGCGATGAAGGAACTTGGAGCACAGAATGACGTAACTGGAAATCCGGTTCCGCCACCTCGGCCGCTTTCGAGTATACACGAGAAGTGTGCTCTGTGCCTGTGCCCTTGCGCGCCTCGGATGCAATTTGCCTCATAGCTTCCTTAAATGGTAAGCAACCTTTGGATTGCACAAGTAATGTGTGCAACTTTTAATGTACACACAAAATTATTATTATCAAATGAGACTTTTGTGTGTGGAATTCACTAAGATCTAGTATACATTTCAACAAAAATAGAGAGCCAATTAATTACAATTTGGGGCCAAAAAAACTCAATTTACTGGGAAAGTGTTGTGGGAGAGCACACCACACCCTCAGTGCCTTTGGCTGACCACACCAAATGGTGAGGAGGAAATTTTATTCAATTTTCAGCCAATTTATACTAATTAACTATGCATTTTTTTGGTAAAATAAATATAACTATATTAGTGAATTCCACACACAAAAGTCTCATTTGATAATAATAATTTTGTGTGTACATTAAAAGTTGCACACATTACTTGTGCAATCCAAAGGTTGCTTACCATTTAAGGAAATTATGAGGTAAATTGCATCTGAGGCATGCAAGGGCACAGGCACAGAGCACACTTGTTGTTGCCCCTTGCTGCTTTCTGACCCAAGTGGGGTGTCAGATGCCAATGTCATGTGTCATGTTTGCCCAGCTTCATTTTGGTGGTGTCATGCTTCAACTGCCTCCCAGGAGCAGGCAGTTATGAGGAGAGTGGAGGAGGTCAGCAGGTGGGAGCATATGGTGGTACATCTCTACTGACATCCTTTCCCATACCATTGTGTCTCTCACCCTTCTCATTCACCCTGTCCTTCTCATGCCACATGTTCCTTCTGCCATTCTTTGATGCAAATGTATGCTCATGACTTTGTTGCATAGATGATGGGCTGTGGGTGCACAAGTATCAGTGTGTGCTTCAGGGTGTGCTAAGTGACCAGCATATGTGCTCATTGTCATGTCTAGGTATGTTGCTCCTCCCCCAACTCTGCTCAAACCTAAGGGCTGTGCTGGTAATGCCCATGCTGATGGGTGCATGGACTAAAGACATGTGCATCTGGATGACTATGCTGGGACTATGCTGCTTGGAGTACATTGGGTCATGTCAGGGCAACACAGGCTGACTAAGTCTGCTCACCTAAGAGTGCCAAGAGTCTAAGCAGGCAACAAGGAAGTGGAGTAGACCTGATGACTAAGACCTATCTACAGTATAGGTATCTGTGGATGATCCTAAGAGACCAAGTCTGAAGAGACAGTCCCCAGGCAGAGTAGGCCTTATATTGATACCTCTGTGGTGGAACCTGCTAGAACATTTTGCTTACTCAGCCTAGTCAGGTGATCAGGTCATATGAGGTCATGCACAGCCATGCACAGCAGGTCACCTGACCATCCAATCCTTCCAGCAGGTTCCAGCACATGCCAAGGTATACCAGCTACTTCCATGTCATAAAGGCTTAGTCATGTCTCTTGACCAAGCAATGAGCTGGTGCCCTGACAATAGCCTTCACCTCCTCCCCAGGGTCTATGAGCACCAGCTTGCCTGGCTTGATCATCCAGTCATTGTTTGTCAATGTGTAATCCTCACCTTGGTTCTGGCCTGACATCCCAAGATCAGATGCAAGACCAAAGCCAAACCAGGCCCAGCTACACAGGTGGCTGCCTGCAATGGCCCACCCACACCCTCTCCTCTCCATCCCCCCTCTGCACTCCTATTCATCCACACTCACACCCTTGCCCATGGTGTGAGCAGGCTCATGCATCCTCTCCCTCCTTGCCCATCCTCTGCTGGTGACTGGATGCATCCCTGCTCAGCATGAGGGACAAGACTAGTGCTTCAGGAAGCTGGAAGATGGAGCATGGCAGAGTCCTTGTACAGCACAGTGATGAAGGGGCAGAGCAAGTCTCTTGGTGTGAGTCACCCCAACATGCATGATGCAATGGCTAAGCTGGCATCAACATATCAGCACCAAGGATGATGAGGGGAGGTGAAGAAGCTTCAAACTGCAGTATTGGAGGCCAGTCAGTGGGTGCTCAGCAAGGGCCATCCAGACATGCTCAGTGTAATGGCTGACCTGGCAGTGACATGCATGAGCTAGTGACAATGGAGTGATTCAGTGACCCTGCTGAAAGAGGTGCTAAAGGCAAAGCAAGGATGCACACCTCAAAAGCTGAGACCAATGGATCCCTTTGCAAGCCTAATGCAAGGATTGACAGATAGTGGGCAATTAAGCCCACAGGCCAGCATGGGTGAGGGGACTGAATGAGAGTTGATGCTTCTTTTGTGCTGCACACAAACAATCCATTCTGATAAGTAAGCAATGACACATGGAGTCATGATGACTTGCTTCACACAGGCATGTATGCTGCTGACCTATGCTCTTGCTCCTTCAAAGTTGACATCAGGTACACTTGATCAGAATGCACATGATCTCTGCAGCCTTCAGGAACTCCTTGGGCAGATCTGCAAAGATGTGTAGTCAGTCTTTTGGGATGTGATGGCTGCTTGTTGGACATTACTGGGGTTCATTCCTGAAAATGGGCATGAGTTGGCCACAATATCAGCCATCTGGAAGGCTGCTTTTAGCATCATCATTTGGAAATGGTCTTGTCAGCCTGACAGCCTCATCAGCTCCATAGCCAGTTACCTCCTTTGATGGTGTGGACCTCAACTCATGTTGATGCATGACTTCAAAGTTGTTCAGAGCCTTCTGGCTCTGAGGCATATCAATTCTTCTGGCAAAGAGAGACCTGGAGTACAATGAAGTTGGTCAGATGCTCTCTTCTGCACACATGCCAATGTGAGCTGAGAGACAGACTGGGGCAACAGGCTCTTGACCTCATACAGCTGGACAGCCTTCTGGAGATCTTTCACAATTCTGCACTCATGCCTCAATCTGGGTGATGGTGGTCTTCCAGAGGCTGGGTTCTGGCCAGTCCAGGCTTTGTAGCACATTTTGTAGCAAAGCCCACATCTCCTGGGCTCTCTCCCCTATCTTCTGGTCAAAATGTGTGGCTGTTGCTCTACATTCAAAGTTAATTGGAAAGCTGAACTGAATGCTGATGACTTCTGGAGATGAATGAACACATGCTCCAGGATGGCCTGTCCTCTTTCCATCACAGCATGTTTAGCCTCATCAATAGCCCTCAGTTCAAGCAACCTGAGATAAAGCACAGCAGCCTCATGTTCTGGGGTTGCATTTCAGTGCAAGACCTGATGTGGTTCTGCAGCTGCTCACACACCAGGTCCTTTGTGACCATTGGGAAATGTATATGGCATCTTCTCAGGTGTGGTCAGGACACCCTCGAGGCCTGCACCTGGATGTCCTGATGCCCTCTGATGGTGGTGCCTTGAATACCATTGTGTTGGGTCAGATGGCAGGCACACTCCATGCCTGCATGGGACTAGTATATCACATCCCTTTGATCCAACATCATGCCCTGTGGAACTCCAAATCATGGCAAACAATGCTCATGCTAGTCATGACTCTCTGTCATGGACTCACACAATGTCCACAGCCTCAAAGATAGCCCCCTTGTATTGTCAGTGAGCCTCTGGGGAGAGCTGGTGAGAAGGTGTTGCAGCATCAGCACCCTGTGATTGACCTTTTGCTGACTGCAGCTTGCAGTTCCTTGCAGCCCCTCATGCCACCCTTACCAGCCTCCTCCTAACCACCCTCCCCAAAAATCAGGACAGCACCTTCCTAATGATGTCCCACCAGGGAGCATCCATTGTCATCCCATTGATGTTGAACCTATCCCCACTCTCAAATGACCAGCATGAAAGCCAAATGACCAGCATGAAAGCCCATTGTCCCCTGTTGAGCATGGAAGAGGTGAAGCACAAAGACCATCACTGATCTCAGATGGTGGCAGAAGGCAATATTCCCCCATATGTCTGCATTCCATTCAGAGCTGTCCTGCTATCAAGGCTGAGCCTCAAACAGCCCAATGATGAGGACTTTTCCTTCTATGGTGTGGATGAAAGCTTGTCAGATGGTTCCTCACAAATACCCACTGACCAGGGTATGCACAGCATGTACATGCTCCACTCATTTGATAGCTCATGTCCTCCTAGATAAGCATGTTTCCTTCAGCAGTGCCTGGGGGCTGGATAACCATGAGTTGGGTCTGATGGATGCTGAATCTATCACTGGTGACTTCCTCAAGACCCTTGAGCTGCCCAAAGACATTAAAGACCTCTTCTGACAAGGTGTCCTCTCTGGTTCCTGTTCAATTCTACCTGAGGCCATGAGAGCCCATGCAGTTTCACAGTTGGTCCTCATTGCCAAGGCATCTCATGGCATCATCATAGTCCTAGCTGGGGAATGGACAACAGGGTCATTGCCAGGACTGGCAAAGTCAATCCCCTTCCCAATCAAGGCTCATACAACTTGTTCCCTGACTCTCTTCTCTGCTGACCACATACATGCAGGGATTTCAGAACCAGTTTTCATATTTGACTGTATGATTTACTTCCAAGTCTATCTAGCCTTGCTCAAAATAGGCACTCAGAAAATCTAAGCTCCATTCTGTCCAAGCAACACTCTTTATAGCCAAACAGCTGCCACTGACTGGGAAGCCTTCAATCACATTTTCATGAAAGTATGGGAGGTGTCAACCTCCTTCTCAAACATCCCCAGCAAGATAGCCTTGAGTATTGTTGCCACTGAGTGGCTTTCCTTGGACCAGGCATTCCTAAAACTATCCCCAGAAACACCCGCAGAATGCCAAATATGAAGCTGGCAGCAGATTGCAGATGTCCAACTTGTCTGCAGCCTGTGGCTACAGGAGCTTATGAAAACAGAGACCATGGTCTGGCCATTGGCCCTGGGCAGCCCCCTTTGAAGCAGCAGAAAAAAGCCTTGTTGACACAAACCTGTGACCCAGCTACCAACCCTCCTGACAAATGGAATACCAAGAGGTTGTGGGGTGAGTTCAAGACCCATGTGCACAATCTGGAAACCTTGGTTTGCAATGGTTGTCAGACAGGACATGGTGAATGGTACCATCATCACATTGACATGCTTATTGATGATGATGTTTTGCTTGAGAACTCATGGCCACATCACATCTTGACACCTCCTCACAAGCAGCATCATAAACTCACCATCGGGATGAAACCACTGGCACTTACTTCCACTAGCTCTCCACTCTTGGACATTCCATTGAGTCCAACAAGGGGTTTGGGAGCATAGCCTGAAAAGCAGGATGCATAATATATTATAGTAACTATGTTTATTGAAATGCATGAGAATTTTCCATCCAATGAGCCAGCTGCTGAAGAAAGATGACCAGGCAGGGTGCATGCAAACATCCTTGTGATGGCAATTTCTTGTTTAAACATTTGTCAATATAACAGGCCTAGCCAGCTCCTTATTGTCCAGCAACTGCTTGCAAGATTGCCCAATCTGTTTGAGGTAATTATTGAGCAAGGAGATGCCTTCTGCCTTGAGCTCCCCAAAAGATCGATCACAAGTGTGTGATATCCCAACTCAGTTGCAATTCTTTGTGCAAGAGCCATGTGTGTTTGAGCAGTGATCCAACCCAAGAGGTGTCTGAAATATTGGGTGTCCAAATATATCAGTCTGATGGGAGGTGTGCAAGAACTTGCAGGGGAAAGAGGGGGAAAAGTCAGTAAAGTCACAGGTGCCAAAGTCAGTCAGTAAATCAGAGGTGCAGTCAATCATGATAAGTCAAGTCAAATATGCTAAGTCAAGTCTGCCAGTGCAATAATCAGATCTGTATAAATGCTAATGGAAAAGGGGGCAGATAAGCTAAGTACAGGAGTTTTTGGAAACTACTTATACTAGCTACTCTAGGCTGTGCTCAATACTAATCTTGTATCTGGATACCTCACCAAGGCAGAGGTTGGCATGCCAAATATCTGGGTGGGTCAATCCCATTGTGAGGGAAACCAGTAGTTGTCATGCCAAATATTTGGAGAGTCAAGACTCATTGCAGGGGTCTGTTGTCCATGTTGTGAGGGTCCGTAGTGCTGTGCAACAGTCTCCAAGGGTCCACATATGCATGGGAATACTGGCCTGACACACCCCACCAAAGGTGGGGTTGTTCAGCAGGTGGTGAAGAGGCATGCAGGTAGTGAAGAGGTGCATGGGTAGTGAAGAGGCATGTGGGGGTTGATGAGGGGTGTGGGTCATGAGGGGGCAAGTGGGCAGGGATCTGCTTGCACATGGGTAGTGTCACCAGGTGCTGATCACCTTCCAGACTATATCTTTGGGCTGCCATGATGGTGTGCTTGGCAAGGTGGGGAGTGAGAAGTTGGCACTAGCAGTGCATCCACATTGTGTTCCTTGGCACTGGCAGACCTGGATGGGATCACTAGGCAGACACATAGCCACTGCTTGGGTTTGGCATAGATGCAGGTAACCCTGGCTTGGCACTCCTCTCGGAGATGCGGCTCCGAGGCGTTGCTATGCATTCCTGTGCACGTGTGCTGTGCTGGACGGATGGACCCCATCACGTCCGCGGTTGTAGGGACATAAGCGGGTGAACGTGTATAAAAGGCTTGGCCTGCTGGCTCTCCTACCTCATCTCGCCCTCTACAACAGCGAGCCTTTACCAACCAGATGGAGAACATCCTCAGCGCGTTCATGGGCGGTGGAGGTGGAGGAGGCGGCATGGGCGGCATGGCTAGCATGCTCGGCGGCGGAGGAGGCGGAGGGGGGATGATCAATATGCAGCAGGCTGAACAGCTCCATGGGCAGATGTACGCCTATCAGGGGTATGTGCAGCCGGAGCATAAGGCTAGCTGGACGCATGAGGGTACGTCTTCTTTCATTCCTTTCCACGACTGCCCAGTACTCATATTTGTGCCTTAGCCATCGCAGCTGCCGCCGGGTTCGCAGCTATGAAAGCCTGGGAATCGCACCTCCGCGCAACGGGTCAACAGCCTACACACGAAACGATGAAAGAGATCCTGGCCGCGATCGCCGCAGCCGAAGTGGACCGTTTGGCCGAAACGAAAGGACTCGATTTTATCGATCGCGAGCGGGCGAAGCACCAGGCTGTCGCCCAGGCGCACGCGTTCGCCAATGAACGGTATCGCGGTGGGACGGGGGCGGAGTATGCTCAGCAGTGGGGCGGCCCTGCCCAGGAATATCAGTGGAATGGAGGGTATGGGCAGTACCAGGGCTGGCATCAGCAGTACCAGCAGGGGCCGTGGGGTGGGTACGGGGGAGGAGGGTACGGACCGCCTGGTGGGGGATATGGACCTCCTGGTGGGGGATATGGGCCTCCGGGAGGAGGGTACGGGCCGCCTGGTGGGGGGAACGGGCCTCCCCCTGGAGAGTGGGAAGGCGGTGAGAGGCACCATCATCATCATCACCATCGCGAGAACTGGTGAACGCGCATGTATGCGTGTGTTAGAGCCAGGCGCCGGGCGCTGGGCGCTGTTCTGAGATACATACCCAGAGATGGGAACTGTCCTTTGTGCTTGTTTGTAACTGATCGAGAATATGAATCCAAAGATGTGTGCTTGTATATGTAGTCCCTAACTGCCCGAGCGATGTCCCTCTACAATCGTCCCAACAGCTATCAAAGCTCAAATTTGTCTACTCCCGAACATCACATCCCCTAGAACTCAGCCTCCACTTGCTAGACATTGCCATCCTCTCACATGAGGAGCACTTCGCTTCTAGCGCCGGAGCTTCACATTATATTGACTTGTTAACCTGTTGACTATGAATGGGGGATATAGGTATCACAGGACTGGACGGACAACATTGGCAAATGGAGGCAAAAGAAACTAGTCCCCAATGCTCACACCTTCCCATGCACAATCAAGTGAGAGACTCAAAAGCTGTGCACCCGATTCGTAGTGCCAGCTTATTATAGGATTTCTCCAACTTGGAAATATCGTTAGCAAGTTGCAAAAGCCGTGGACTGTATGATGACTCACTCGTGCCAGCCTGGTCTGAGTCTTCCCAAGCTCAGTCCACATCTCACCAATGTGCTGTTCAAGATCGGAATGTCGTCTTTCTTGAGCACGTTCTGTACCTTCTCAAGGTGACCAGTGGCACCGAGAATAATTGACTTTCCTGGCGGTACGTTGGACACCGGCATAGCGGGAAGTGGCGTTGCATTAGCAGACATTATATGACGGTCCCGTGAGAGGTCGGTGAGTAGGACCCTCGCGTCAAGAGTTGATGACTCGCATATTTTCTGCTGACTTTGATTCCGACGCTTCTTTCTTGCTGGTCTCGGATCAGTATGTCACTAGCCGGATAGTCAATAGACATACACGTTTTCATAATGATATATCCGTTGTGAACCCACTAATACTCGAACTTAGCACCAGGTTTTTGCCATGTCCACACCCCACAATCTAATGTCCGCCGTTCCTTCAGGCTGTCGCCCATAATGGCGCATCACCTCGTCCCTCGATGACTTTACTCCCAGCAAGCATGTATTGGTGCAAGGTCCTTCTCCATGTATCTGCATCAGGATGAGACTGGGATATAGTCATCCATGAATCGAATAGCCATTCTCTATCTTGCCACTCTGTCATTGGTGGTGGGAAACCGACGTGCCGAACCAAGGCTCTCAATTGTAAGCAAACAAAACGCGGTTCGCAAAGGATCCAGAGGTCAACATAGCGTAGAAAACCCTTAAAGGTCAACATTGGTTCATCACTATAACGAAATACAAATTAGGCAGGACGCTGATGTATGATTTACAAAACTCACTTCGATTTGGCGTACTCTAGGCCAAACGCTTGATAGACTTCCTCCAGTGCGTCATCCTTGTATATTTGCGTGATACCCGAGTTTCTTACAGTTCCTTCTAAGAACTGCAGCCGACGTTTTGTAATGTAAGGGACATCACTCGGTTGTTTTGCCCCTGATGACAGATCAGCATCTATCGGTTCACTCGGACATGTAACATACAAATCCAAGTACACAATGCTTCCACAAAATGCTGCAACTTGGGAGTCGGACCACCTGAAGGATGAACAAGGGCTTCTTTCCCAGCCGGATGGTCTTTGTGGGTATCATCCCCGTCAAGTATATCATCAAAAGGTGCTCGAAGCCGTTTGATTGGTACGATTGGTAAGGTGAAGGCTGGGTTTGTCCAGACCCAATCGTCGGATGATTGATATGCAGCAGGGACGTGGTTGAAAGAAGATGTCGAATGCTCCACTTCACCTTCATCTAACTGTGCGTCTTCCCAACCATCGTCATGTTCCACGATTGGAGCAGAAGCGTTAGTTAAACCAGAAGCAGTCGCACGGCGTGATAATCTTCCAGATCGACGTGGGCATGCCCTCCAGTCCTCGGGTTGATCATATTCAGTCGGAGCGAAACGAACGGGCGACTTTGGTCGATTCGATCTCTCGGGGGACTTCCCTCGAAGAGCGCTACGAAGTCGAGGGAACGTGCCCCTGCCAGATCGTTCGGAACCGGTAAATGACTGTGAGTCTGGAGGTATTGCATACCGAACCGGCACAGAAACGGTGGGCGGATATATCTCGAGTGATGCAATACCGGCGTTGGTCTCGGCGAGAGCTTCTTCAAAACACTCATCATGTTCAGGTCGTCGACTTCCTCGCACATGCTGTCGCTCAACGGGAGGAGGTGATGCGCGACCAGAGGGTTCGAGCACAGGGACAGGGACAGTGTTTCTCTGTCGTTTCAGCTTGTTCCCTAGTGGTTCAGGAGGAGGTTGTGGCATTTCTCGGAGCTCTCGTCGTGGAGTTGATCCAGGGCCACGATAGGTTGGGGATGAGCGTGATTGATAGTATGCCGAATCTGGTATCTCGGGCACTGCATCGGGCATGACAGGCTCAGGTGCAGGAGGCCATGCACTCGATCGGTGCGAAGCATTCATGCGCATGGGAGGCATCGGTCCGTATGCAAGATCCCGGGTGTTCATTCTGCGACGTGGCGACGGAAGTACCGGGGCTGGTACATTTTCGATATTCCAGCTGGCGGGAGGTGTCGGATTTCGTTTTGGACTCGGCGAGGATCTCACGTGTCCCCTTAATGCTGGAGGACGAGGGCCGGGGAGATAGGGCGCGTCATTGCTGAGATCGCGCCCACAGGATCCGCACCACCGAGTGGCATATTGACCACCGCAGTTGCGGCATTCATACAGGTCCCCGTTACGTCCAGGATAGATCGGCAATGCGGGAGAATTTGCGTATGGGCTTCCGGACCAAGACGGAGGCGGGCCTGGGTATGGAGGAGACGTCCAAGCGGGCGGAGGGGTGTATGGAGTGCCAGGATAGGGACTAGCGATCGGATAAGGGCTGCCATATGGATACGCCCTCGGCGAGCGGCGCGGGGTAGGCGGTGCGGGGTTCGCCACACCGCAACCCGGAGTTGTGCAGTGTGGTATTCCTTCGGGTTGCCAGCAGCCACAAGAGGGACAATGCTTGAAGGATTGCGGGAGAGAAGCCATGTTAGAAGCCGAATAGTTATGCAATAAGAACAGATGTGGCAAAAAAGAAGAGGCGTGGTCGATGAGCAGGATGTCAGGTACGAATTCAAGAACGATTTCAGAAGTCGTTATATGCTGTTGATAGACAATCGTCTCCGCGTGTATTCGAAGGCCCGTGGTGCGGCGGCAATGAGGCGACAATCGGACTTGGCCCAATGGAGCCGAGTGTAGCAATTACTGTACATAACAATGTTACCTGGTCCTGATTGTGCTTGTGCTCCCTGGAGTCTCTTTGTGCAGACAAGGAGGCGGTAGGAGACAACGGTGCCTGAGTTCGGGAGCGTAGGAACAGTTGTCTACCGTGCGAATTCACGGCAGTTTTAGCCGCAACAAGAGTGCATGATAGTAATCAGGTTGGGTTGCGATTCGTATTATCGTGCACGTTGTGTAGGGTCGTTTTGAATGTTAGCGTCAACAATGAACCATGTCACCGTTCGATGATGGCCTCTGGAAAGAAGTCAAACGGTGTCAGTCGGCTTTGCTGTGCCTTGTGGCTGTCCTCCGGTAGCGTGGATCGAGGAAAGGTCATGACCGATGATTGTCTATCCCACTCCGTGATGACCTAATTTTCTTGATGTCGTGCTCGTTGTTGCAGTAGTGATAGCTCTAGCTCATTTGTTTCGGAAACCATTTCAATCGGTCAGATTTTTCCTAATCGGGGAATCACGGAAACAAAAGAAGACAGGCGGAAGCACATCAACGCGCTTGCGCGTCCTGAGCGCTGAGGCGTCTCCTTGGACTAAGTGACCCAAGGGACGCGCATACATCTGTCTATCTCTCTATGTCGTCCTCTCCTTCCAAAATGAACACATTCGTATCGCGTTTTGCACCAAGCTCATCGGCACTCCCTCACTCAAAGGGCGCCATTGCCGTCGAAGACGATGAAAAGTACTCTGACCTCACCTGGGGTTCGCAAGCCGGCTTTGGCCACCTGGGAACCAAGGGCATCCCGTCTTTCAAGGTGCCCAGCCTTGCTGACGTGCGTGAATCCCCTGTCCGGTGTTCCTGGCACCTTATGCAACTGATGGTACCTCACAACAGCCTTCTGCATTTCTCCGCATGCATACGGACGACTATGCAGACCCCAGCTGCCGCATAAAGATCCAACATGGTACAACGACCCTCGCGTTTCGCTTCAAAGGTGGTATCATTGTGGCCGTTGACTCTCGTGCGACGGCAGGAAGCTACATTGGTCAGTTTCGAGATGCTGGGTCTTGCTTCGTATTCTGATCATGCATACAGCTTCCGGCACGGTGAAGAAGGTCATTGAGATCAACCCGTACTTGCTGGGTGCGTATTGGTTAACCTGCAAGCTCTCACATCGTTGACACTCTATTAGGTACTATGGCTGGTGGTGCTGCAGACTGCCAGTACTGGGAGACGTACCTGGGTATCGAGTGCCGACTACACGAACTTCGTAACCGAGAGCGTATCTCCGTAGCAGCGGCGAGCAAGTTCCTGAGCAACCTCGTGTACTCGTACAAGGGCATGGGATTGAGCATGGGAACCATGATCTGCGGTTGGGATAAAACTGTATGCGTCTTTGTCTTCTACAGAACGTCTGGATCAATCCTAAACCTTTGACAGGGTCCCGCATTGTTCTACGTCGACTCTGACGGCACCCGTCTGAAGGGGGACATCTTCTCAGTTGGATCTGGCTCGACATACGCATATGGTGTGCTGGATCAAGGATACCACTGGGATCTGAGTGATGAGGATGCACAAGAACTTGGCAGGAGAAGTATCTATGCGGCTGGGCATCGTGACGCCTACTCTGGAAACACCATCAACCTGTACCACGTGAAGGAGCAAGGGTGGGAGTTCCTTGGTAAGTCTTTCGTGGTGGGCCAGATTATATGCATGTTGATTGCTATGGCACAGGAAACTACGATGTCACAAAGATGCATTACGATGGTCCAGGGAATGTTCCTGGCGCCACAGGTGGTGGATACGGCTACGAGGTCAGGACTGCGGGTCGGAGTGCATCAGATGCAGATGCTATCGATACATCCGCGTGAAAGCATGTACAATGACGATGATTTCATTCACTTTCCCGTCATTAAGACGAACCCTGTCCTACGGCTGACCGGGAAAATCTCGCCAGCCCGAGTAAATGAAGTTGGAGAAGTATGCCGGTGTTGTACTATTCACACCATTGCCCGTGGCGAACATACCTATGATTGTCTGCGAACCATAATGAGCTGAAAGAACGCTGGCGACATGTGAGTACTCACTCCGACAAATCCCCCGCTCACTTGAGTCGCGTCACCGCCGCCAATGTCGTTCCAGATGCCCGAGCCTGTTTCAGACCAACTGAAGAGGTACCTGGACTCATTCGGCGCCTGCACGCGAAGCGTAAGCTTAACTGGTTCGCCTAGTGACACGTTAAGAGGAAAGATCATTGGTGTCGAGATGGGGTCGACGGTGCCTTGATGTGTCGAATTAACCGTGACGGCGCGCAATCGGATATAGCGTGAAAGCTGGCTACTGTTTCCGGCAGCGGGGTATCCTTGCTGACTGGCAGACGAGGCGGACAGCGAAGCTACGCCCAAGTCGAAGTGCTGCGCCTGCTGTAGGAAGACGGTCAAGCCTGCCTCTTCGCCATCCAGCTGGGGGTCAAAGTCAAGGTCGACCATCGACTCGAACCTCACTTGAGTTTGCCTTCTGCCGACAAAGGTCGGGTTACCTGTCCGACCGTCTGTGCCTGTCAGATTCCGCCAGCTCCCGAGCAATGACAGGGAGTATGGATGTCCATCAAGAGAGACTGCGTACTTGGACGTATCCGGAATACGAAGGTAGAGGTAATGTGCTGGGAGGGTCGAGCCAGGCGCGAAGAGCTCCCATTCATCTGCTCCAGCCAGATGACCCGTGGCCTGCTCATAGGCGAGCGATTCACTGTCGATAGCAGACTCGCTCGGTGAAAGAGGACCTTGCATCTGCACGTGTGTATGACCAATTATCCCGTCGTTGATTACGTGTGTATGACCAATTATCACGTCCCCTAGCTCGTGAGAGTAGGGTTCTTACTCGGGTTGGCTCGGGATCAAAATGCTGACAGCAGAAATGGTATGGTAACTCCATGGAAACGTGTTAATTTCCTCATTTGTATTCAGATTCCGTGTCCTCGGCATAAGAGCTAGGGTTTTGCCGGCGCTCAGCACGGCCCCTTTCTCGGTGATTATCGGCCAATCCCCAGACCAGTCGACAGGTACCATCACTGTCTCTCGACCCATCGGGTAGTTTTTCGTCCCATTCCGTGTAGCCAGTGCTACTGCCCAGTAGTTGCCGGCCGTGTCGTTGAATATGTCCGCGTGACCCACAGTCTGCACTGCACAAAACCTGTAAGGAGCAGATAGTGAACATGGGTATTGCCATACAGTACAAAGTCGTGTTGGCATTTGTCAAGACTGGATTCTGCTCGTATGGTTCATCCGGTGATATTCATCGCTCTCGCCATAGTAGCCATATGGCTAAGTCCAGTCCCGCCTTCAGCAATCAATAGATAGTACCAACCATCCTTCTTGTAGATGTGTGGACCTTCAGGACCGCCAGTTCCATTCCACATCATGACTGGATCACCACTCAGCGACTGCCCTGTAGATAGATCGATCTGATATTGTTGAATCTGAGGATAAATCTGCCATGCATGACTACCCTGCACCCAAATCTTGCCATCGTAGTCCCAGAAGAGGGAAGTATCATAGCCTGGAAAGTAAAAGTGGATCGGATCTGACCAGCCGTTAGGGTTACCGATTGGGTCTGGGTTTGTGAACAAGATCTGGACGGGCGGACGCTGAGCGAGTGGCCGGATGCAGCGCGATGCAGCTTACGTTGTCCCACCGCGACAGATTCTGCTGAGACATATTGTCGTAAACCAAGGTTGTCGTCACGTAGAACATCCCATCATGCTCGCGTATTGTAGCTGCCCAAACACCACTAGTGCTACCATTGGTGTTTGCTAGCCCTGGGAGCTGCTCCTGACGAGATATGACATTGCCTGCCATCAGTCAGTCCTATTGCATGCTGAGATTGCTTGAACACTGACCAATCTGCTTGAAGTGCTGCAAGTCTCGAGACGCGTAGACCGGAATGCCGGGGAACGCATTGAAGGACGAGTGCACGCAGTAGAACGTCCCATCGACTCAAATACAGCTCGGATCAGGGGAGAACCTGGGAATGATTGGATTGATGTAATCCTTGAGTGCTTGCTTGGGCAGGATAGAGATTGAGCTTGTCAAGGCGCTGGCCGCACAAACAAGAGCGCCAAGAACAGTCCGCAGTATCTTGACGAAGCAAGGACGACGTCGCCTTCACCAAAGAAGCGGTCTCCATTTTAAGTACGTCGTCCTGAGAACCAGAGCTTGGTTCCAGCGGTCCGCTCGCTGGAGCATGCACCACGAGTGCGGCTGGACATGCGTACGATGTAGAAGACAGATCAAAAAAGGCATCGCGAGAGAATAGAGAAGAACGCTCATCACTTCTCAATCAGACGGATTAGCCCGTAGCCCCAGTTGGCAACCAAGGGTGATGGGCCGATGCAGATGTCGAGTCGTCAATTTGGGAGAAGGTCGCCGCCGCGGGCCAATCTACCCCACATATAGGCCACATAGATAGTCTAATGGAATCAAATTCCGGTGCCTTAAGGCTGCGCAAGGGTCCTGCACTGCCACTCCTGCCACAAACTCGATAATACTGCAGGACCTCGGTCCAGCATTCTGCCGTTGGACCCACGCCGTAGACCCATCTCAATGCCTGTTCAAACGAAGCATTCTATGTGATCGCAGCTAGAGCTACAGCACAAATGTGCGATGCAGAAGTCTATGTCTAATTCTCGGTCTTATCCTGACGGATCCCAGCCTCCTTCGCCAACCCATAGAAAAGGGAATCTTTGTTTTGTAGCAGCTCTTCCGGGGCTGCAAACTCGGCCACTCGTCCCTCTTTCATTACCAAGATCCGGGTCGAGTCCATCACGGTATTCAAACGATGAGCAATCGTCAGGATGGTTCGGGCGGCGAACTCTTGTCGAATCACCTGCTGAATGTGCGCATCGGACTCGACATCAACGGCCTGAACCCTTTGTTAGTCTGCATCAAAGAAAGGTGGAGCCACAACGTACAGCAGTGGCTTCATCCATCACAAGGATCTTGGTATCCTTCAACAAGGCACGTGCTAGGCAGACGAGCTGCCTTTGACCGATGGACATATTCGAGCCACTTTCACTTACGCGAGCATCCAGCTTGCCTTCCATCTGACCAATGAAATCGCTCAGTTGCACACTCTCCAATGCACTCCAGATACGGCTGTCCTCGTAGATGCCCTCGGGATCAAGGTTTTGGCGGACAGAGCCTTCAAACAGCTGAGGATCTTGTGGGATGATGCTCAGTCGTGAGCGGAGGTCGTACAACCCCAGCTTGATGATGTCCACACCGTCGATGAAAATCGTACCCTCCGCCGGTTCGATGATCCGATACAACGCCAATGTCATAGTCGACTTGCCAGCACCGGTACGGCCCACTATACCGATCTTCTCGCCTGGCTGGATATCCAATACCACATCCTTGAGAACAAGGTTGCCATCCTTCCGGTATCGAGTCGAGTAGTGTTCGAACTGGATGCGACCGTGCTCAGGCCACGCAGGCTCCGGAGTCTTCTCTGGCAATTCGTACGGCGCCTCAGGCTCCAGGGCAGCATACTGCTCCAAGCGCTCGATGGAGACGGCATTCGTCTCGATTTCGGTGGCGGAGCGTACCATCCAGTTCCTTAGAAATGTCAGTCAGAGCACAGGCCCAAAGATGAAGTAGCATACAGTGAGCCAGTGACGGAGGTAGCATAGGACATCATCAGACCGACAAGACCCGCGCTCACTCTACCAGTGATGACGCTCCACGTAGCGAGCACAGCGCTGATGAGGATGATACAGCTCCCAAGGAATTCAAGACGAACCGCAAGCCAGCGATTGCAAGTGAAGGAAGGGAAGTACGCCTGTTGGTTTGCATCTACGCGAGCCTCGTTCTCCGCGATGAACCGCTTCTGCTGCCTGAAGGCGCGAATCGAGGGTAAGCCACCGAGCGTCTCCTGGAACGAGGCGAAAACGGGACTGCGGGAAACAGCATCGAGGCGCTTGAGTTCCCGGCTAGAGGCAAGGTAGTACCGCTGAATCTGCCGGTAGACAAAGAACATAGGGATGACAAAGAGCAGGAACGGCGGGGAGGAGACAGCGAGGACGAGGATGGTGCTGAATACCGAAGCGAACGTGCGGAACGCAGAGCTGAAAACGCGCGCGAGGGATTCGTCTACCACTGCGACGTCCCGGCTTGCGACGTTGAGGATCCGACCGACGGGCACGGTCTCGAAGAAGGACATGGGCGAACGCATCAGCGCTTGGAACATGTTCTCGTGGAGCTTGACGGCAGCGCGCAGGGTGCAGAAACACCAGAGAAGGATGCTAGAGAGGAAGGAGAGGACCTGGGACGAATGAGGAATGAGTTTCTGCGTACTGCGTAAAGCACGCAACTGGCTAACTTACGCAGAACGACAAGCCGAAAGCGAAGAAGATGCCGAGGTAGAAACCCTTGTCCCCGTTGTCCCCGCTGCACAGGTTATGCTCTCCCCAAGCCTTGAGCCACAAGTTCTGTCCAACCTGAGCAGCCTGCATAAGGCACATCGCTACGAAGAAGCCGATAAACCCCGGGATAGAGCACGCCTTGAGGTACTCGGTATACACTGGCAAGCGGATCAGCATGAGCCGGGGGATAAGCCAAAGCCGACGCCGACCGACCTTTCGCACCAACAGACCCAACAGCACGTATCTCCTTCGAGCTCATGCTAGCCTTAGAAACCTCCATGATCTCCCTCTTCCTCTCTCCCGTAGAAAGTACCGAAGCGCGACGCAACGTAGCGCGACTAAACCTCCGGGAAAAGTTCTCCTTCCCAAACCCACGCGCTTCCTTCTCCGCCATCGTCTCGTCGCTCTCCTCGTCCTCCTCCGCATCAGGGACGATCGTCTCCGTCTCGAGCTCCTCCTCCTCAACCCGGCGCACACTCTGCGCCTTCATCTTCCCAAACTCGTTCAGCAACCTATAGAGGTCCGACCGCGCCGCCATCACCTGCCTGAACGTACCCCGCTCAACGATGACCCCATTCCGAATCATGAGGATGTTATCCGACTGCTGGACGAACGGGATCGCGTTGGTAATGAGCAGCCTGGCCTTGGAAGCGAGCAGTCCTTGGGGGCCGATCACATGGTCGAAGATGTGTCTTCCGACATGTGCGTCCACCGCGCTGAGCGGGTCGTCGAGGATGAAGATATCCGCTCGGGAGTAGACGGCTCGAGCGAGGGATATGCGTGCCTTTTGGCCCCCGGAGAGGGAGACACCTCGTTCCCCCACAGCGGTGAGGTCGCCTTCGGATAGGATGGCGAGATCTTCTCTCAACCCGCAGGCCTCGATCGTCTCCTGATAAAATGCGTGCTCGTACCTGTGCCCGAAGGTGATGTTCTCCCTGACGGTGCCGCCCATGATCCACGGTTGCTGGGGTGCGAAGGCGACGCTTCCCCGTAAGACGACAGTTCCTTCAGTCTTGATCATCTCCCCCAAGACGGCAGCAGCGAGGGAGGACTTGCCGCTCCCAACCCGGCCAACGACAGACACCAGTTCGCCCTTGCGCAGCTCAAGGTCGACGTTGAGCAGCGTCGGCTCATTCTGGGAGCTAGACCACTTGAACTCCCCATCCCGCACCGAAACGAGCGTGTCCCCCTGTGCGGCCGTAGGGAACGGCTCGAGCTTGACCGCGTCGGTTTGGAGCTCTGTGCCGCTCAGGAAGGACTCGAGTCGCCCGATCGCGACTGAAGCCTCGACGAAAGAGGTGATAACGGAGGCGAACATGGCCATCGGGAACTGGAGCAGGCTGAAGAGGGATATAGCGGGGAAGATGATATCCGACGTGAGTGGTTTCTGGCCAGTATCAGTCAGCTATGGCGCACTAAGAGGAGAAAGACGGGAGAGACTCACATCGCTCGTAAGCACATAGATCGTAAACGTCGCAAAGCTCACCAGCACGGGTACGCTGCCCCAAAGCAGCACACTCGCCGCATTCACAATCCCAATCTTCATGAGCATCCTTACCTCTCTCTCCTCTCTAATATCCCTCAGCCTGCGGCCAAACGCGTACTCCCAGGCGTAGAGCTTGATGCTCCGTATATTCGCTAGGATCTCGCTCATGAGCCTCGTACGCGCGTCCTTGTTCGCCATCTGCCGCTGTTGCAGTTTCTTCTGATACCGCGCTACGAGCGTGTTGAGCGGGATGAAGACGATGATGATCGCTACGCCGCTGAGCATGCTCCAGCCCATGAGGTTGTACAAGCTTATGAAAGCGAGGATGATCTGGAACGGGCCGGACCAGAGGATCTGGGCATACGTGCATAGGTCCTGCAGACGCATCACATCCACACTCTGGAGGTTGACGATATCCCCCGTTGCGCGCGCCCCGCGCTCGTCGTTAGACAACACGAGCGCTTTCTTGTATATGGTCGCAACGAGGCCCGCGCGTACCCGCATACCGACTTCGAAACAGCGCTGGAAGTACTGATGCAGGCACATAGTCTGCGTCACCGCTACTCCAAACATGCATAGCGCGATCAAGTACCCGCGGTACGGGTCCGGCTTGACGTCTTCCCCTTGCTCGGGGTGGGGAGCGCTTGTGCGCGCTTCTTCCCACGTGTTGACGTATTGCAGTAAAAGGCGGAGCATCTGCGGCTGAGCGTAGCTCAGACAGTCCTGGAGCATCTTCAGCCCCGCAGCGGTGATCATCGGTCCTCCATACGCTCTTAGCAATGCAAGACTAAGACTGGGTCTGCCCCGGGGTTTCCGTTTCTCCTTCCCCCATTCGGTCTCCAGCACCCGGGAAAGGGTCTCCCCCTTATCGCTCGGGCGCAGGGCCCAGAGATCGTCTTCCTCCAGGAACTTGCGGTAGCCTTTGACCATGAGCGGGGTCATCCAGCTGAAAGTTAGGTGCTGGAAGATGTTTGCGCGGGAGACGGGGCAGGGTAGGAGGTCGACGGATGACGTTGGGCCGGGGAGGGGGTGTAGGGGGCCGGCGTATTCTGCCACGAAGAGGGAGAGGAGGAGCAGGAGGGTGAGGATGGGGAGAGGGAGTGGGGGGAGAGGGGGGGAGGAGGAGAGCGGTGTGAGCGAGAAGAGGAGCAGGAGGGATTGCAGGAGGTAGAAGATGAGCAGCGCGGTGCTCCCGGCGAGCGAACGGTTGTGCTCGAATCTCGTCAGAGGGAGGCATGAGATCTACGCAAGGGTAAGGGGAGTGGACGTCAGGGTAGGAAGAGAGGACGCACGTATGCCAGGAGCAGGGTAATGCTCGTGTAAAGGCGCTCGTCGCCCAATGGACTTGGGCTGCGGAGTCCGGTGAACACGACAGAGAGAGTTTGTACGCCTATGAGAGCGGCAAGAAGTGCCTGATAAGGGGTTAGAGAGGTGATTCTGATGGTTAAGAGAGACGCACGAGTTTGAGGGCATACAACCTCGTACCAGCGACAGACAGTGGCAGATCTTTCTTTCCTCTTAAACTAGCTGTCATATGGTCAGCCTGTGCATATATATAGCAAGAACACCGAGCGTACCAGCAGCGACGAGGCCTGCGATGAGAAGCCAAAGAACGGGAAGTGCGCCTCTGAGTACGGCATCTTCGAAGCACGGTGCCAGTCCAAAGTTGAGGGTAGGGTCGTTTCCCCCTCTAGGGAAGAGAAGAGGACCCCAGCCATGTACTGGGTCTTGGGGACATAACGCCATCTGTGAGGAGAATAGCGAGCAAGGGAGAGCCTTTGCTTGCTGTTACGCGCCTTTTTCACCTATGAAAAGTGGGAGAGAGAACGCTGATTCAGGCGTCAGAGTCTTGTTTTCCTACGATGTATTTCATCGGAGGCGTCTCCCCATTGGTGGATACAGGCCGTACCGCCCGCTCACCGACAAATCCACTTTACGCTCAATCACGTGGATGGAGGCTTGGTAAGCAATCAAGCTTTTGTGAAGAGGGGGAAAGGGTTGACTCACTTTAACGCCGATCGGAGACAAGGGGAATGAATACGTGGCGGTGCTATGACGGCAGAGTTACGTTCTCATCGAGTTACGAACAAGGGCCGAACCCTCATGAGTGCTTCGCGACCGCTGGCCCATCCACCGCAGGCAACGCGCCACGCTACTAGAATTTTCGCTTTTAGGAGAGGAAACATGGGAAACCGCATACCCAAGGTGCGGGATGTACGTCTTGGTTGGATAATAATAAGGAGCGAGTGCGGTGCTGGTGCGTTGCTGGCTATGAACCAGACCGGAGGTTCCGGAGAGGAGGCGAGGAATGAAAGTAAAGTTTTACAAAAGGCATGAATGAACAAAAGGGAACGACGAACGTGTATTGATCTATTTAAGAGGTGTGATAAGAGAAGAGGAAGAGCATGCAAAGTGTACCGGCAGAAGGAGAAGGAACACGTCACTGCTTCGTACGGTATTTACTATTCTGCATCGTGGTACGCCTTTACTATCTTCTGTCAACGTTGACCGATCAACCTGCCGATCAACCTGCCGATCAACCATCCGATAACCATTAATATTCTCTCTCACCGCTCATTTCTATCAAGCATATCTTAGCCACTGGCTGGCATCCAACACCCCCCATCTCATCGCAGCACATCATGCACCTCCTCCCCCTCCTCCCCGCCCTCCTCCTCCTCCTCCCTTCCCTCGCACAACAAGCCCTCAACGAACCACCCGACAACACCCTCTACCTCGGCGCATGGCTCGACACATCCTCCGACTCGCCCCAATCATTCAACCAGCGCCTAGGTCAAAACACCCCCTGGTTCCAGTTCGCACAGACCATCCCCGCTGGAAATCTCGACGAAGTCACTGGACAGGGTGGTATCGTTAACGCTAGCTTGGTATGGGAGACAGGCACGGACGCCGGCGTGTATGTCACTGTCTACCCTACACAGGGGTTTGCCGCTATCCAGGAACAAGATGTACGTCTCCCCCTCTCCCCCTTCCTCTCACTCACTTTCCCTCCCCCCTCCCTCAACTCACTAACACATACCAGTGGGCAGCCCTCGGCGTCCAACTCCAGACCTACGTCCTCCTGGGGCGCGCCGTCTTCCTCCGTTTCGCACCCGAGATGAACGGCAACTGGGACATCTGGGGTATCCAGCCCACAGCGTTCAAGCTCGCTTGGAGCACGATGTACTCCATCCTCAAGTCCTCCTGTCCTAGCTGTGCGCTCGTCTGGTCCCCTAACGCTAGTCCCGGGTACCCGTACTCTATCCCTCTGGACTCGGTCGTCTCTCCCCAGGACCGGCTTGCCCTGGATACGGATAACGATGGTCAGCTGACGTCGGCGGACGACGCTTACGCGCCCTATTACCCCGGGAACGAGTTCGTAGACTGGGCAGGAGTGTCATATTACTACAAAGGCATCTACCCGAATAGTTATAACGTCCTCCCCGGTCCAGGGACCGTAGAAGCCGCACTGACGGGGTACGCACCCCCCGAGCTCGAAACGCAGGATGCGACGCAGTACACTCCTTTTTACTCGACATACTGTACGAACCTTCCATGCATGTTCTCCGAGTCGTAAGCCCCCCTCCTCCCCCTCCTCCGCTCAGCGCTGGCAGCTAACGAACAACAGCGGCGCGGCATGGCACTGGAACACCACTAGCCAACCGGCGAGCTACGTCGAGCCCTCGCACACAGCAGTCCAACAAGCCTGGTGGTCCCAAGCCCTAACCAACAGCACCTTCCTCTCCCAATACCCAAGACTAAAACTGCTCATGCTCTTCGAATGGTCAAAAGTAGAAACAGACAGTAACATAAGCACGCTGCGCGATTTTAGGCTCTCGAACGCGAGCGAGGTCCTCTCTGCTTTCCAGGAAGATCTAGCACCGGTGCTGCAGAGGTATGTTTGGGCTTCACCCAGAGGAGAGCAGGGGCCACAGGGCATCCCACAGGGTCAGGTACCAATGCCTCTGCCAAGCTTGACACGGGCGATGCCCTACCGCCAACCGACGCCTTCGAGCCCGAGTCTGTTCTGGTCTGCGGCTTAGCCCCCCCCC